>NW_018147035.1:0-215 GCF_001952655.1 Monopterus albus | reverse complement strand
TTGGATGCTCCTATTTTCTTACCCCAGCCTCTAGGGTGTTGGTGACACAGGCATTAGGTTCATCTTACCTTTTTACTGTTTGGCAGTTTGGTCAGGTGCAGCGAAAACGGCGTTAAGCTTCAAATGGCTCAGAATAAAGCCACAAAGCTTATGCTGTCCTGTCCATTAGGAGTGAGCCAAGGTACAGAGGACATGCATGCCAGTTTTTAGGAATA
>NW_018147034.1:0-215 GCF_001952655.1 Monopterus albus | reverse complement strand
GCAGGTGTTTTAGATGTGCATATGTCAAAATAAAAAAATACTCATGACACAGCCACTGAAACTTAACATGATATATTTATTTTGCAGGTCAAAATGACGCAGTAACAAAATGTAGTATCATTTACTTTAAAGACAAATATATGAAAATACATTTGAACATGCAAAATAATTTGGTAACAGCTTGCAGAGCTCACATGTAGCCCGCTGCACCATAT
>NW_018147033.1:0-215 GCF_001952655.1 Monopterus albus | reverse complement strand
TTTTACTCCATTACATTTATTTTATAATTTAGTTATTTTTCAAAATCATAGTATAATCATAAGACTCCATTGATCTCTCGTAGAAAATTCATAAGATACCAAATTATAGACATATAAGCTTTAGCAGAAACTCTATACCTCCACTTTTACCGAGGGCAACATAAATGTGATGTACGCAACAATGCAATAGTAATTATAATCCAATAATATGATAA
>NW_018147032.1:0-215 GCF_001952655.1 Monopterus albus | reverse complement strand
AAAAAAAAGCAAATTAACAAAACTGAAGAATCAAAGCCACAAAAAGATCTACAGGTATTAAAACAGTAACAGTTCAGATTTCATAATCAAGTCTATTTGATGAGCAATCTAAACAGATGATTCCATAACTTGCAGTGTGAATTAACTTTGAACATGATACAGATGACCAGAAAACAAGAGCTTGGGTAAATCAAACCTTAGCAAATCAAACAGTA
>NW_018147031.1:0-215 GCF_001952655.1 Monopterus albus | reverse complement strand
TTACTCTGTGCCTTTTAGCTTTTGTGTATTCATCATTTCTACCTTTTTCCAGCTCCTCTTGCTGTTTTTCTTTTCCTCCTCAAAGTCCAGCTCTGCCTCCCACTCATCCACTACCACATATTCTACATTTTCCTCCATTCCTTCCCTTCCATCCTCCCAGAGCCCTTTTGGTTCTTCTGCCATCAGGACGGGTGTGATAGGGGAATACAGGTTTA
>NW_018147030.1:0-215 GCF_001952655.1 Monopterus albus | reverse complement strand
GGAGGTCCTGGAGGAGGGAGGAGCAAGAGGAAGGGCAGATGACAGCCAGCATCCCGGCTGCTGCAGCAGGCTCAAGTTCCATCCCATCCGGACCCCCAGCTGCAGCAGCCTGAGCCTGGTTTGTAGCAGCTGCCTCCACCGGTCCTCCAGCTGCTGCCTCTACAACTCCAGCCTGCCCAACACTCCCAGCCTTGGTCTGGGGAGACCTTTATGAG
>NW_018147029.1:0-215 GCF_001952655.1 Monopterus albus | reverse complement strand
CCTACTGGTTCATGGTTTAATATACTATGCAACACTATCCTTTAAATCATATGTTAATCTATCACAATACTTTATCTGAACAACCAGTCCTTATGTGGTTTATGACCAAATGATTACTGATGCCTGTCACACTCACATGCACACACACAGATGTGCAGTCCCTCCATGTATGACTGTTAGTATTCCACAACAAATGTGTGAGCTTTATTTTCTGC
>NW_018147028.1:0-215 GCF_001952655.1 Monopterus albus | reverse complement strand
TTCTAAAGAATCACTGTTAAAATTGGCAGTAGCCTTTATAACTGCAGGTGCTTCTGAATAAAATACAAAGTAAATTAACTTGAATACTTACAAGATTTCCAACTACTGTACAGTTAACCTGAATCAGCCTTATTCAGCTATGTGAAGTTAGTGTGCCGTCAACAACTGCTTATTTAGGATGGAGAAAAGCGCTGGGGGTGACGACTGCACCATCA
>NW_018147027.1:0-215 GCF_001952655.1 Monopterus albus | reverse complement strand
CATGAGTGTTTTTGTGCCCATCTATTCACTGACTGTATGCAAACTTATCACCTCTAAACCTCACTTTGCATCTGAACAAGAGCACTGAGGAAGCAATCCACCACTGACAGATCTTTTGCTTCTTTCTCTACTTGTTACTTGTTCTTACTTTCATCTATACAAAATAGCATCATTTGCATAGATTTACATTTTAATTCCTAAACAGGGTGTAGAAA
>NW_018147026.1:0-215 GCF_001952655.1 Monopterus albus | reverse complement strand
GGTACTGCAGCCGCCTGGAGGAGCGAGCGCAGGAGCCGTCCGCAGCAGCGACGGGGCTGGGTGACGGCAACCAGACCCAGGAGCCATTCACCCAGGATCGGCTCAGGCTGTAACAGGAGGCTGACCCTGTGTTCCAGCGTGTTCGGGGTTGGATTGAGGCCCAGGCACGCCCAGAGTGGACAGCCGTGTCCGCCAAGGGGCCTGAGGAGAAGACG
>NW_018147025.1:0-215 GCF_001952655.1 Monopterus albus | reverse complement strand
TTCATATAAATAAGGGACAGATGTGTCTGAGTCTCTGGAGATGTGTGTGTGGAAGTGGCTGAAGAGTCTAACCAGTACTCAGGAGCACAGCTGGAGTGAAGCCCAAGTAAGTAAAGACACACTGAAGTTTTAGTGATGCAGAAGGTCACATCCTGTTTTGTTCAGGTCCCACAGACTCTCACTTCAACCTGTACAACTGAATTTGTTGCAGACTC
>NW_018147024.1:0-215 GCF_001952655.1 Monopterus albus | reverse complement strand
AATTTACCACCTAATAATTCAGGTTTAACAAACAGGTGAGTAATAAACAGCTGTTTCATGTCGGTTCCAAACAATTGCAAGTTTACAGGGGACTTTTTCATGATTATGTAAGGTCACATCAGCTTTAATAAGGCAAGGCTAAATCATTTCATTATGAACTGTGGCTGACAAACGACTGTTTTGATCCATTTATAATTTTAAAAGATGTTTAAAAA
>NW_018147023.1:0-215 GCF_001952655.1 Monopterus albus | reverse complement strand
TACGGTCTGGAGTGAAAACTGATCACTTTAAACACAGTGAAGCGGGAAACCGCTTCCCTTGTCGAGTGCTGTCATTGGGCATAACGTCAGTAGAGCAACCGCCCGCAATCGCTGTACACTCCGGTGAGAGAAACAGGCGCTACTCAATCGCCGCCATGTACAGCGGGTGAGATGAGGACACATCCCACACAGTGGAGACCGCCGGCAGTTCGCCT
>NW_018147022.1:0-215 GCF_001952655.1 Monopterus albus | reverse complement strand
TGTTTCCATTTCACCCATTTATCATTAAAGTATACCAAGGAATTATTTGCATCTTTTACTTAATTTTAGAAGGCATTTAAAATCCCTTTACTGTACAGAGATTTTTATTGTGCTTCAAACCTAAAATCAGCTTGTGGTTACTTTAAAAAAAGATTTATTATATCATAGTTATTAATTTGTCTTCCAGTTTTAGGGGGGAGACGATACATTTTTGT
>NW_018147021.1:0-215 GCF_001952655.1 Monopterus albus | reverse complement strand
TTGCTTTCCTTTTCATTTTCAGACCTCCTCAGCTCTGTCTGTAGCCTTTCACTGTCTTTTTGCAGACATTTGTTTGCACATTGCAAATCAGCCATGTTGCACTGATCATCCTCCAATCTATTAGTTATCTCGTGAACCTTATTTGTCAGAAACTCTCTTTCGTTCAACTCTGCATTACACTTGGCTGCGATCACCTCCACACACTCTTGGATATA
>NW_018147020.1:0-215 GCF_001952655.1 Monopterus albus | reverse complement strand
ATAGAGAAGTGTAACCAGGGTGGGGGCAGTTTGGACGTCAAGATCTGGACAATTGCAGGAAGCTGGGAAATAGCCATATAGTTAGCTGCAGAGCTGATCAGGCAGAGAGTGTGGGTGTGTGTGAGGACCTGGAGAGAAAACTAAGCTGACTGACTCGAGCCTCTGCAGAGGCCCAAACCAAAGGTGATCTGTGTCTCGCCCTCCAAACCATTATC
>NW_018147019.1:0-215 GCF_001952655.1 Monopterus albus | reverse complement strand
CACAACTAAATCTGCTGGGAAAAAGGTGGTTTCAGGGTTAAATTTACAAGAGCCTGTCAAGAAACGAGCAGCAACATTTGGGGCAATTGCAGGTGAGAAAAGGAAAACTGGTGAATTCTGGAGTTCCAATGAGAGATAACAAAAGCATGTACCACTGTTTCAAAATCAAAAGAAAAAAAATGGCTCAACTCTACTTAATAGTCTCAGCTGGAAAA
>NW_018147018.1:0-215 GCF_001952655.1 Monopterus albus | reverse complement strand
CAGCTGTTGAACAAGCAGAGCACAGACGTGCGGAAATGTGATGTCTTCATCGTTTTTCCCGAAGCCCACTCACTAAAGTCCCCATTTTATCACTAAACTAACAAACACCTGGTGTCACTACACATCTCTTTAGCCAAATATTGTTTTTATCTTTACGAAAGTCACTTGTTTTCAAGACCACAAAGCCTACCATGACGTTTTGCTTGTATCTGCAT
>NW_018147017.1:0-215 GCF_001952655.1 Monopterus albus | reverse complement strand
GCTAACTTTGAAGATGCTCAGTCACTACAGTCCTGGAACTCCTCGCATACCTACTGAACCAGTCCCATCAATTATTGCTGTCACTGTTGACAATGCCCTGGAGTTTCCTCTCAGACTCTCATGTGTTCCCTGTTGCAACAGAGACATCATGTAAGTAGAGGTAAGTCAGTAGGATTATAGAAACTGTGTTTATTTCACAAAAGATTTGTTGCTCA
>NW_018147016.1:0-215 GCF_001952655.1 Monopterus albus | reverse complement strand
TCTACAAAAGGTTCCTGTTCCCAGGGAACCTTTCTTTTATGGAAACGGGGCTTATGCCAGACATGTACGACACATTACCAGTTCCTGTTGTGCAATCTCTTGCTGCAAACTAAATCAAGTCCAGATGAGCGATGTACTGTTTAGCTTTCACACTAGTGTCGTCCTCTTGCTTACACACGTTTGGCTTTGATTCTGCCGAGGATTTACACACACAC
>NW_018147015.1:0-215 GCF_001952655.1 Monopterus albus | reverse complement strand
AAAAAAAAAACAACTTTCCGAAGCTTTCAACCACATCTTGTGAGCTTCCTTACTAGGTGGAGTTGCTCAGTTGCCAATGGCTAAGACTAAATGAACACATCAGCATCGGCATGTGAGGACAAAGCACTGAACTACAGCCGCACTGCTGGATTATTACAGCAGTCTGACCTTTGGAAAATAAATGGAAGAATGACTTCATTTATAAGCAAAGATGA
>NW_018147014.1:0-215 GCF_001952655.1 Monopterus albus | reverse complement strand
CAGACTCAAGGCTGGCTGCTCGGAGCCTTCTTCTTTGGCTACCTGTTCACACAGATCCCGGGAGGTTACCTGGCCGGTCACTATGGTGGGAGGATGTTCCTGGGTTTGGGTGTGCTGGGCACGGCTGTACTCACCCTCCTCACCCCTCTGGCTGCTCAGTTCGGGTCCTACTGGCTGTTTGCACTGCGAGCGCTGGAGGGCTTTGGAGAGGTAAG
>NW_018147013.1:0-215 GCF_001952655.1 Monopterus albus | reverse complement strand
ATAAATTTACCATCTTTATCACTCAAAATGCTTGTTGCCTTGGAAACCTGGCACCAGGTCAGAGCGCGGCTGTTTTCATTTCACTTGTTTGTTGCAGGTTTTTGAGAAGTTCACCAAGGAGTCGACATCACTGCTGGATGAGCTGGCGATCATCAATGACAGTGACAAGAGCAGCTCAGTGGACAAGGACAAGTATGTACACACACACACACACA
>NW_018147012.1:0-215 GCF_001952655.1 Monopterus albus | reverse complement strand
GTAGTCTAACAGGAAATGTAGAGACTGTTAATTTAAACACATAGTTGACCGACCGCCCGAGTAGGCAGGCTTCTCACTGACTGTAAAAGGAAAGCACCTCCTTGTCCTGTAAGAGAGAGATAGTGGCAACACAGCTGCCTGTGCTCACACTGTTCCAGTGGTGTTAATGAACACTACAGCATGAGGTCTCTACTGAGTTGTTGTCTGGTGGCTGT
>NW_018147011.1:0-215 GCF_001952655.1 Monopterus albus | reverse complement strand
AAAATCAGGAAGCGAGGTCCGCAAACCATAACAGTTGACTGCTGAGCTGAAGTCAGTGAATGGCATCCTGGCCTATGTGTTATGACTATCCAGGTGGCTCAGGATAAAATGGAGTGCAGCAGAGATGGCATCCTCATTTGAGCTTTTGGGGTGGTAGGCAAAATGATGGGGATCCAGAGTGGGAGGAAGATGGGCTTTCAGGTTGGTAAGAACCA
>NW_018147010.1:0-215 GCF_001952655.1 Monopterus albus | reverse complement strand
CAGCTTTTTCCCCATAAAAGTCCAAGTTAAACAGTTTCTCTTCATATGTGTTTAACCATCACATTCGTTTCTGAGTTGTAAAAATACTTGTATCATCTTTCCCAGCAGTAAATGTTCCACTTCCACTGTTAATGAACCTGAAATCATAAAAGAAAAACCTACAGATAATTAATTTCCTGGATCAGTCTCTTCCCGCGGCTGCTCTCAGTGGGGGG
>NW_018147009.1:0-215 GCF_001952655.1 Monopterus albus | reverse complement strand
ACACAACAAAGACAGCAACATGAGTATGAAAAACCCAGGAGACCAAAATAACCCCGAGGAAAACACTTTGTCAAATGACTAGATTTGATTCAACTAAAACATTTTCACCAGAAGGCAATGCAAATCAAAGTCAGGTGTCAAAGTTAACATTGTTAACAGCAACTCTACAACTTGTTTAATCTGTAGTATTGATCACTTTTATTGGCCAAGTATGT
>NW_018147008.1:0-215 GCF_001952655.1 Monopterus albus | reverse complement strand
ATGGGTGAATGTCACTACACTACATTCAAAATGTGTGAAAACACAGGGAGGCAAACTGCGCCTTCTTAATTAGTCAGTCAATTGACAGTAAGCCTAGAGCCTTGAGAAGTCTTAATGTGGCTCTGGAAAACAATGTCTGCACATTAGTTAAACATTTTTAAATTACAGACCACCATGCCGCCCCCAGCACTATGTAAAGTATTTCAAAGTATAAG
>NW_018147007.1:0-215 GCF_001952655.1 Monopterus albus | reverse complement strand
AGCAGCAGCAGCAGCAGTCAGACAAATCCTGGCAGCCCAGTTCAGTATACAGACACAGCTATGACCAGTACGACCAGTATAACCAGTACCAGCAGCAAGCCTATCCTGGGTATTACTCATCATGGGGCTACGACCAGAGTGGAGGAGGGTATGGCTACAACTATCAGCAGTATGATTACACACGGTATCCTCCACCACAGGTGAGCGCTCTCTGT
>NW_018147006.1:0-215 GCF_001952655.1 Monopterus albus | reverse complement strand
AAAAAAAAAACGGAATTTATCCACAGGCACCCAAACATTTGCACACAATTGTATTTCCCTCTCGCTTTTATTATGAAGCCTAACCGGAAGTTAACATTTCTGCCCTGAATATAACGGACATACTTTTTTAAGCTTCTTGATAATGTTTTCCTCATGTCAGAGATATAACCTTACAGTTGGCCGTGATGATTTTGACGAGCTACAGTATTTTTTTT
>NW_018147005.1:0-215 GCF_001952655.1 Monopterus albus | reverse complement strand
GATAATGGTGTCTGGTCATATTGTCCATGTCTGAATTCTATAATATCCTCAACTCTATGATCTAATAATTAAGATTAATTAAATAATCAAATACATATCTTAGATATCATTCAGTTGCATTTGTTTATTAAAACAATTTCGAACTACTAATTGGCCTACATGATCTCACAATTGCCTCATTGTTGCTGGATTATTTTGATCTAGTGGCTTTAAAA
>NW_018147004.1:0-215 GCF_001952655.1 Monopterus albus | reverse complement strand
ACACAACACTCCCACACAGGTGGGGTGTGCTGGTGTCCAGTTACATCCCATTAATGTCACGGCCAGAGACGACTACTGTTTCACTGGTTACACACAGGTTCAGCCAGTCTCCTGTTTACTTCTAATAAACCAGGATTCATGTTGGAGAACAAGTTAATGTTTTTACAGCATGAACACAGATTCCCCCGACGATGGGAAACAATGTTCTGCCTCTG
>NW_018147003.1:0-215 GCF_001952655.1 Monopterus albus | reverse complement strand
GTAGCTGTCCGGACGTATTCCTGGGGGGGCGTCTGGTGTTGTCTCTGTTCTGATTGTCTTTCTCTGTATCGGCCGTCTATTCTGGTCACCAGATCAATTAGCGGCCGCAGGCGTCTGGGCCGGTCGTACACTGTGAGTGCGTCTTTCAGTCTGTGTGATAACCCTCCATAGAAGGCGTTGATCAAAGTGGGTTCGTTCCATTCTGTACAGGCAGC
>NW_018147002.1:0-215 GCF_001952655.1 Monopterus albus | reverse complement strand
GATGGTTACATCATCTCCATTAAATCCTGTCATCTCCTGATGATCCACATAGAGTTGGGGGGAACCTTGAGAACAAACAGCTAATTGTGGGCAACTGTATAATTGGCACATTGTCACGATGCTTTCAAAGCAGCTGTTTAGCACAGTTACATCTGGTAGTTTAATAACTTCAACTCTCATCTATTCTAAGTGCTGCTGACTGATAAAGTGCTTAT
>NW_018147001.1:0-215 GCF_001952655.1 Monopterus albus | reverse complement strand
AAATTGCTGCATAACTAGTTTTCTGTATATTTTAATCACAAAATGCCTAACTTCATTTGCTAATACCTTAATTGTCTCAGTGCTGAACTAAGCTTAGATTAACAGCTTTGTTTTATTACTTACACAGATATTTGATGTCTGAATTATCTGGATTACTCTGGAAATGTGCTGCTGTTGTTGTTTTGTTTTTCTCTGATCTTACATTTATTTTTATT
>NW_018147000.1:0-215 GCF_001952655.1 Monopterus albus | reverse complement strand
AAGAGGACATTTTCCATTTTCCTAATTAAGTTAGATTTAATCTAAGTTTGATTTTGTGCCAAGAAACTGCACTCAAGTAAACAGTGAGTCATGTTAATGACAACTTTACCGGTAGCTATCTCTGAATAATGCATTACATTTTTGGTTATGCTAATGACTGATTCTATGTTCTATTTTTGTTGTTTTTGTTTAAAGAACAAACAAAACAGCATTAT
>NW_018146999.1:0-215 GCF_001952655.1 Monopterus albus | reverse complement strand
AGACATTGCTTCAGTTGAAGACAGTGTGGCAGCCATGCATATCAGCTTGAAACAAACATGCACATTTGTACATTCTTTATGCGCGAGTTAATGCTATACACACACATTTTTCTCACAAACTCCCCCATTAATTTGCTGCTCTTCACTTCATGCTAACTGCTTTCTTTTTGTCTGCCATTTCTACCCTTTTCCCTGTTTTATCTATTTATGCAATT
>NW_018146998.1:0-215 GCF_001952655.1 Monopterus albus | reverse complement strand
AGCTGCTGGTACACAGGGTGTAAGAAGTGGGGTTTGTATTTTTGACAGAGCACAGAATCTGTATTGTATGTGTTGCTTAACATCACCTTCTCTGAATCAACTATTTTTCTTGCAACAGTCATTTGGTTAGGTTCTTCTGGGCCGTATCAATATTTCCATGGCAACACAGAATGTCAGGATCCTCTTACGATAAAACAACTACAGACAAAACAGGC
>NW_018146997.1:0-215 GCF_001952655.1 Monopterus albus | reverse complement strand
TGTGTGTGTCTGTTTGTATAAAACCATTTACTGAGGGTTTATAATGCACCTTTGAGTCCCTAGGAGGAGAACAGGTTGGTCTTGTACTCTTGTGGCCTGAAAGATTTGCAAATGGAAATCCTTACAATGTGCATCACATTTAGAGGCCTGGCCTCAGTATATCCCCTTACTCAGCAACCAAAAATGACATTCCCGGCATGTAGTGAGTACATTAG
>NW_018146996.1:0-215 GCF_001952655.1 Monopterus albus | reverse complement strand
CTTTCTACAGTGGGCTGTCTGACAGACTTAAAGATGTGCTTACTGCATATGACCGACCCAGACGCCTACGTGCGCTCATGGATCTAGTCACCAGAATTGACAGCCGTTTTCGGGAGAGGCAATGTGAACGAAGACAGAGGCAGACTCCACCCCCTGCTTTCGCACGAGCAACAGCCGAACCGCCGGAGCCCATGCAACTGGGCCGCTCCCGCCTT
>NW_018146995.1:0-215 GCF_001952655.1 Monopterus albus | reverse complement strand
TCAATAACCGTTATTATGGGATAAAAAGCATAACTGGCTGTCTGAGTGTGGGTTATTTGTGTCCATTGTTGCACACTGGTTACAACTACAAACGATATCACTCCTGTGTAGATGCTGCTTCTGTGTGGTGCAAGTCATCCTGTCCTCTTGGCCAGCTGCCAGTGTACAATAACGATTGTAGCAAAATTAACCTGTTGGTCTAAAACATGTTTTGA
>NW_018146994.1:0-215 GCF_001952655.1 Monopterus albus | reverse complement strand
CACATTGCACAGCGTATTTGTAGATGACAGTTCAGCCACATCATGCATAACACAAGCCAGATTCAAACCCAGTATGATGTCTGAATACATCCCATCATCATTTCTTGTAGTAAAGAAACAAAACATGATCATTGTGGTCTTTGAGCCAGGGTGCAGTACTCAAGGATTCTGTTCTATTCAAATGACCCTGTAAGGCACAACAGTAGGAGAATGAT
>NW_018146993.1:0-215 GCF_001952655.1 Monopterus albus | reverse complement strand
TCTTGTCACACATCGTAGTGGCGTAAATGTAAAGGTGTGTCAGGATTAAAAGAAAACAACAGAAGTCCTTCACTCATTTGGCCACAAGCGACTCGGTTCTCTACCTGCTTGATGCACGTACTTCATGTCAGTAGGTTGGTTGCCACATTAAAACCACACATATGCTGCTCAAAAGAATTAAG
The DNA here is from genome assembly GCF_001952655.1 of Monopterus albus. Classification (NCBI taxonomy): domain Eukaryota; kingdom Metazoa; phylum Chordata; class Actinopteri; order Synbranchiformes; family Synbranchidae; genus Monopterus; species Monopterus albus. The sequence continues at coordinate 33 of NW_018146993.1, read as the reverse complement.
GGAACACTTAAATCACACATGGGATCTTGATGA
>NW_018146992.1:0-215 GCF_001952655.1 Monopterus albus | reverse complement strand
CAAGTGGATCTGCATCTGTCTCAATGCAATCTTCTGCCTTGTATGACATCACCTCCTTCTCTATAATATCAGTAAAAGTCTTTGTCTTGTCAGGTGCTGTAAAAAAATGTCCAAATAGCTCTGTCATAGCAGACTTCTTCTGGGGAGGAGATTCTGAGGGGTTCTGGCTTCCGGATGGTCCAGCTTCCGCTGCAACAGGCTGACTCTGCAAAAAT
>NW_018146991.1:0-215 GCF_001952655.1 Monopterus albus | reverse complement strand
AAATACAGCAAATGACAACTTACCAAAATAATCACAAAGTAAAAATCTAGTACCTAATATTAAGATGTTAATAGCAAAAAGCTTCTATATGCATTTATGCTAAATGTGTCAATGTGGTGACACAGTGGTCACCTTTATGGACAAGGTAATGCTGCTCATCCTAATGGGTTCAAAAAGTTTTCTGATGGAGTTCAAAACTTCTTCTGTCCTTAAAG
>NW_018146990.1:0-215 GCF_001952655.1 Monopterus albus | reverse complement strand
CAGAGTATTTGTGACATTGCTACGTTTACTAAAGTACGCGAGTACTTCTACCACTGATTCACTGAGTACAACATATTACTCCATAAAGTAATACTGCTACCACGTGGACCAATATGGCTTTGATTTTGGTAATTCTGATGTGAACTACTGCTTACTGCAGTCAACTTGACAGTAGTTGGCACAAGAACACATTTTTCAAAACACTGAAAACCAAA
>NW_018146989.1:0-215 GCF_001952655.1 Monopterus albus | reverse complement strand
TGATATAGCATGACAGCTTTTGCTTCAACAAGAAATATCGTCACGTTTAAATATTGTGAGATTTTGTCACACCCCTAGTCACTAAGTTTACTCATCTCACAGTTTTAATTAAACTGAAATTAGCTCCAGCAACCAGTGATATCTTAACTAGAACAACCTGGGTTAACAGCCCAGGGTCTAATTGGTCAAACAGATGAACCAACAGGACAGGACAG
>NW_018146988.1:0-215 GCF_001952655.1 Monopterus albus | reverse complement strand
GGTTCCATTGCCTTTGCAACGTTAGTTCCAATCAACAGTCCTATTTCTGCTTGGATGAGAGGTATTTGAACTTCTCTGAGATGCGGCCATTTATCAACGTCTTCTTGTCGTGGAATGTTATCTTTACTCACTGGAATGTCTTTCTGTGAATAAACTTCATTCAGTTCTATGAAGTTATTTTTTTCCAAGTTGCTTACCTCCAACTCTGTTACAAC
>NW_018146987.1:0-215 GCF_001952655.1 Monopterus albus | reverse complement strand
GAAGTTCTCCCCTTTGTCTGAAACACATGAGGAATCAGTCTGCGTTACTCTGTCGACTACTGTTCACATGGACAAATTAGTGAGCAACGTAGTCAACAAAGTCACTACTGAAAAACAGAGCATGCGGTCAGGACAACGCCAACAATTCTAGCTATCAAATTAATAGTAAGGTACATGTGACATACATTTATCTCAGGGGAGAAATGCAGTTGTTA
>NW_018146986.1:0-215 GCF_001952655.1 Monopterus albus | reverse complement strand
GTGTTATTACTTTACATTACCCACATGTAGACAGTTAAGCTGTGTATTAGCTGTCTACTGTACACCAAACACATGCAACAGAGAATTATATAAAGTATGTACAAGATAATGTGTCATTATGGTCAAATACCCCCAAAGATGTACTCAAATGACCGTTTCAGATTGTTTGTAACTACTGCTGAAGGAAGCCCAAGCTACTGAGACCTCCTTTTTTT
>NW_018146985.1:0-215 GCF_001952655.1 Monopterus albus | reverse complement strand
AGACCAAACCCAGAGTGAACAGAGAGGTTCATCAGGTGGACACAGACACCCCCTACACATGAATGGTCACTTTGCTCTGTATCTGTTGTGTTTGCAAACAACTAGCTATGTGCTCACAAGTTCAACATATCAGCTTCATAAGATGTCAGTATGTCAGTGTTGTTTTCAACTGCTGTAACCAAGAGGCCAGTCAGTCACTCCAGGTTTGAAACATG
>NW_018146984.1:0-215 GCF_001952655.1 Monopterus albus | reverse complement strand
GAAAGGGGCATCAAAATCATACTAAAATGTTACAAAAAATGGAAAAGGTATTCTAGTGACATTATAAATGTTTACAAATTTTGTTAAAGGGACTGTCATGTATTAACCAATATTCATTTTAGTCAAGCATTTGATCTAATGTAATATAAAGTCATATCAACCCATATGTGTAATTAAGGCCAAATACATGCGGAAGATAAATTCCTTATGATGAT
>NW_018146983.1:0-215 GCF_001952655.1 Monopterus albus | reverse complement strand
AACACAAACCCTGACAGAGGAACAGAGAGAAATGTACATGTACAAAGGGAAAAAGTATGGACAACATAAACAAAGGAAAAAAGATGCAGTTTATGTATGCAGAAAAACACAATACCACATAAATATAAGAAATGGAAAAGAAGAGGAGGAGGGGGAAAGTGAGGAAAGTGGGTGATCAACACCTATGACTAATGTAATTACATACATCAGGTCCT
>NW_018146982.1:0-215 GCF_001952655.1 Monopterus albus | reverse complement strand
ATGGACTCTGTCCTTCACACAGTGCCAGACACTGTTTGCTCTAAGTCTAATAGTATTTGTGTTGTTTCTTTAACTGATCTCCAACAGTAAAATTCAAACAGGTTCCACACTAATACATCATACCAAAACACAACAGTAGTATTTTACTCGATTCTTCCTGTACACAAAGTCACTGTGCTGTGAACCAAAGGCAGCATCATGATAAACTCTACACA
>NW_018146981.1:0-215 GCF_001952655.1 Monopterus albus | reverse complement strand
GGAATGAAGCCATGGTTCTGAGGTTCCTGGGAGTCCCAGCGTTGGCAGGTGAGGCCGTTTTGAGTGGTGGAGATTTTTCCTCTGTAGCTCTCACCACTGCAGTGTATACACTCCTCTGTGAAAGAGCGAGACAACAGATTATTGTATAGTCTGTCTTGGCATCATGTGAGCATGTATACACACAGAAATGTTCTATGTAAGATATACAGGGGGCC
>NW_018146980.1:0-215 GCF_001952655.1 Monopterus albus | reverse complement strand
TAGGTGTGACTGAGGACAGTTAGCTGGCCCTGTAGTGGAACCTGCAGCAAGGCTCCAGGTCCAGGTTTCTCTGTATTCATGCTGCAGCTTCTGTCTATCTGCATTTGTCCAGTGGACCTTTCTCAGCTGAGTCTGTTGTTTTCTCTGTCAGGAAACACCAGGGTGTATTATTGTGCTTCTGTCATTAGCACTTACTGGGGAGGAGAAGAAAGAGG
>NW_018146979.1:0-215 GCF_001952655.1 Monopterus albus | reverse complement strand
TGTTTCTCTCTCTTCCTCTCTCCCTGCAGTCACTGGCATCCCAGGAATGTGCCACAGCTGTGGCTAATCTTCATAATCACCACCCGGCCTACATAACCTCCAAGCCTCCACTCGTTTAATGCTAGTTTGTTGTTGTGTACACATCAATATGCACCAGCTCCTGTTCAATCCTCACAAGTAAGACTGTGATTTTTTTCTTCTTTTTTTTTTTTTTT
>NW_018146978.1:0-215 GCF_001952655.1 Monopterus albus | reverse complement strand
TTATTAAGTCCTGGCTAACAATAACCACCATTTAGACTAAAAAGCTGTTTAGATCTGATTCAAGTAGCCTATATAATTTGTGTTTATGATAAACTAGTAGCAGCCTTGTGAATCTCATCCTTCACAATCCCCAAAACAAAATAAAAATTCTATAGTCATATTCAAAACTTCTTAATAAATGATTAAACATATTTGATTTTGGCATCTCAGTTAGC
>NW_018146977.1:0-215 GCF_001952655.1 Monopterus albus | reverse complement strand
AGGTATATAAAAAAGACATTTTCTCATAATAGGAATGTATATAAAAAAGACATTTTCTCATTAAACCAAAATCAGACTTTTCCAGAGAAAGCTGTAGCCTTGTGGATTACACTTTAAAATTCATAAGCAATTTATTTTAAACAATGTCATCCCAAAGCTAAAACAGTGCCGTGCTAACCTATATCAACAACATACTTCGCATCAACACTTGCCTC
>NW_018146976.1:0-215 GCF_001952655.1 Monopterus albus | reverse complement strand
GTCTGTGTCGTGCTCATCACACTGCTTTTGTGTCGTGTCTGCCTCATTGCTCTGTGCCAGCCTGATGTGTTTGTTGACTGACTTCTTGAGAAGTTAGCTGTTCTTATCATGCCACTTCTAAATTTAATTTACTCTTCTTTGTAAAGAAACTAATCATCATGTGTGCTAGATGTTAAACTGGTCCCTTAGTGGAGGAATGCTCAGCACAGTGCACA
>NW_018146975.1:0-215 GCF_001952655.1 Monopterus albus | reverse complement strand
TGTGTCTCTGTTTGACCCAGAGCTACAGCAGCAGAGCACGTCTTAGACAAACAGAGCCCATCAAGCCCCAGGACGTATGGTCTCCATTGCTACATGGAGCCGACTCACCCGCTGCCATGACAGATGGGTCACATAATACCTGTGGTTTTATATGTTGGGATATTTTAACCCTAATTTCTGTTCAAAGTGGTCTGTGGCATCAGATTGTTGATGTT
>NW_018146974.1:0-215 GCF_001952655.1 Monopterus albus | reverse complement strand
TCACAGACAACATGATGTGTGCTGGGTCACCTGCTGGAGGGAAGGGCACCTGTCAGGTGATCACTGTAACATTTTATCTCGTCTATCTATACCTGTGTACATCGGATCCTTTCGGGGTTTACCTCCTGGACACTCTTCTAATTGATTCTCTCCTTGAAGGGCGACGGAGGAGGTCCGCTAGTGAGCAAGCAGGGCGGTCGCTGGATCCAGGGGGG
>NW_018146973.1:0-215 GCF_001952655.1 Monopterus albus | reverse complement strand
ATTAAGCAGTCTTTTGTTGGTATGATGTCTGATGTTCACATGTGGGACTACATCCTTTCAGCATGTGAGATCCAGAAGTATGTGGATGAACGAAACTTTACTCCAGGGAATGTGCTCAACTGGGCGGCACTGGACTACCAGATTATAGACAGAGTGCTGGTAGAAGATAAACTAATGACATGTCAGTAAACCTTTGAAACATGACCGTCACTTTC
>NW_018146972.1:0-215 GCF_001952655.1 Monopterus albus | reverse complement strand
CACCACAAAAACCACACGTATCGAGACAAAAGCCACCTTCTCCTATGAACTCTGGACAATATCCAGAGTTGGCCTGTATACACATGTAGCACCACAACAGGGAACTGTCATTATCAGACACATTCTCACCTACTGGGAATACTCTGTTTGGTTTATGGGGGGAGCTGTACTAGTGAGCTGGCAGGTTCAAGTCCTTTTAATGTCCAGTCCAACTG
>NW_018146971.1:0-215 GCF_001952655.1 Monopterus albus | reverse complement strand
CCAGCTTTAATACTAGTGATGATGATACAAGTGGACAATGTACAATAACTTCCCTGCCACAAAGTGAAAATGTTACGGTATTTATACATGACTGTGGCTCCGCCCACCGGTCACGCAGATTGGGATCACTCCACATGGAGATCTCTCCGCCTCAAGGTGGCTAAGCTGCAAGGACCAGGTTTATAGTACCGATAATCCTGTGAGAACTTTGTACA
>NW_018146970.1:0-215 GCF_001952655.1 Monopterus albus | reverse complement strand
GTGAAATCACTTACGGATTTGATCATGTTTCAGGTGAAAACAACAATGTTTTTTCTTTAGACTCCAAATTGGGAGAAGTGAGGGTAGCTGGAGCTATTGATTATGAAAAAGTATCATCTTATGAAATGCAAATAAGTGCAAAAGATGGTCTCGGATTAGTTTCATATGCAGCTTTAACTGTTGAAATAACTGATATTAATGACAACGCCCCAGTT
>NW_018146969.1:0-215 GCF_001952655.1 Monopterus albus | reverse complement strand
CTTGGAAAGCTGTCCTTTACTGACACACCTAAGGTTTATGACAAGGGATCAAATGTGGAGGGAAAGGTAAGTGCAACATGTCATCTTCACTTCACCAGTGTCACTGTGCACACAGTGCAATTGAAGCAATGTGCGTTCTCGGTGATACAATTTTGTGCTTCCAACAGGTTAAAGCAGTTTATTATGATAATAAACCCATTCCTGACATGCAAGTG
>NW_018146968.1:0-215 GCF_001952655.1 Monopterus albus | reverse complement strand
CTGTTAGAAATAGCAGAAACACGTTCAGATGAGCTGATGGAAAGTGAATTATACAACGAAGCTAAAAGAATCACAACAGACATCATTACAGCAGTTATTGGGCGTTTATCAGAAGAGGATTATGAACAGTCGTCCCCAGCATTCACATGCACAACTTGTCTGAAAAAAGCGTGCAGAAACGTCATCATTTTTACAAAGCAGCTGGCCAAAGATTT
>NW_018146967.1:0-215 GCF_001952655.1 Monopterus albus | reverse complement strand
TCAAGACCACGTACTAAACAAAAAACACAATGTTATACATTATATTTTTAATGATTTATTTATTTGTTGCTGGAGTAAATTAAACAGATGCTTCAAGTAGTTACAACAGTGTAAGACCTTTATTTACTTGCATATGTATTAACAGCTTACTGTGTTTTGTCCAATAATGTAGAACAGCACATTCAAGGAATTGTACTTAATTTCTTCATTAAACA
>NW_018146966.1:0-215 GCF_001952655.1 Monopterus albus | reverse complement strand
GGGAACTATGAGTGCTGAGCATGAAAACAGGCACTTGCTGGATCATTTGACCAGTGGAACATTTGATTCAAACGGTGGTTCGTCCCCAATTGTTCATCGTTTCAGCTGGGAGAGTTTAATCTCCTTTGCGGAAATAATTGGGAGGCAGTTAGGGAGTTAATTGTGTTTTCCACTGATGAATCATCAGGAAGTGTTGGTGAACCCCACTGACTACA
>NW_018146965.1:0-215 GCF_001952655.1 Monopterus albus | reverse complement strand
ACTTTTAACAAATCCCACAAAAAGACCAAAACAACTGTGAACTGATCCCAAATATCCTCTTTGTGGAGTATTTATCTTTTCCTGTGCCACAGAGTTCCATTGTTGTCAAATACTTTTAAAATACATCGGTGAACCACACTGTGGATGATATAGTATATTTATTTTCTTGCTATGTAAATGGACACTGTAATTTATTTTAATTCAATCCCACATAC
>NW_018146964.1:0-215 GCF_001952655.1 Monopterus albus | reverse complement strand
TGACAAATCCGAATAGTTTCTTTAAATTCCTTTTTGTTGTGAATGGCCTTGCATGTAAAACTTGAGCCCTGTTGCCACTCCATCATATTTGGGTTAATCTCACTGCTCAGGGTGAAGCTTTTCTCCACTCCCTTCACAGTCTGCAGCTTCTTTTGGATGTCTGTAATTTCCAGACGGTTGTTGTTCTGTTGCCACTCCACACTCAGTTGGTCTGG
>NW_018146963.1:0-215 GCF_001952655.1 Monopterus albus | reverse complement strand
TGCTCACCTGATTGGACAGAAGGACACATAACTTCAGGTGTAAACCAAAAAAATATCAAGATTAATTCTACAGCAAGCAATAATGATAAATAATAAATATCAATCTGCACTTCTGGTGTGAGTCTGAATGCTGAAGCTTAGGTTACCTGGGCTTTGTGTTGCCTGGCTCTTGTCAGGACAGTCAGGTATCTGCAAGTGTTGGAAGGTAAAACATC
>NW_018146962.1:0-215 GCF_001952655.1 Monopterus albus | reverse complement strand
AGTAAAGTCAATGTGTGGGAAACACTGGTGTGTGTGTTACAGCTCTGTAGCCTTCAGTATTGTCCAAGTATTTTGATGGAGCACCTTCTTTGAGTTTTGTTATTGCTCTCACACTGTTTCAGGTAGAAGTCCTGTTAACCAGTGACATGCTAGTTGATCACGTTAGCCTGACCATCAAACAGAATCAGAGCAGCCACAGCAGGATCACACACACA
>NW_018146961.1:0-215 GCF_001952655.1 Monopterus albus | reverse complement strand
TTTTGTATGGTCATCAAGGTGTTAATGGTTGATTATGTTTATCTATTTTGCTTTTGATTTTTACAGTGTCTTTTGCAAGTTATCAGAAAAAAGCATGTTTATGTTTTCCAGATTGATCAAATTCTGTTTGTGGGCTCGTTCTCATGCTGGACAATGAATTTGGGACTGAGCAGATGCCCTCCTATTGGTACTGTGTGATGGAAAAGAACCTAAAC
>NW_018146960.1:0-215 GCF_001952655.1 Monopterus albus | reverse complement strand
GGAAAACACTGAGCAGCCCCAGACAGACAACAGCTGCATGAAACCTCCTCTGAGAGCTCCTCGGACCTGGACACAGAAAAGACCAGTGAACACAGTCGGTGATACAACAGTGATAACAGTAGAGATTTACAGCCTGTCTGTCTGATTGAACACTCTTACCTGTCTGATTTCTTGAAGGTTTTGCTTGAACAGACTCGTCATATCCAACATTGTCA
>NW_018146959.1:0-215 GCF_001952655.1 Monopterus albus | reverse complement strand
AAAAAAATACAGCGAAACAAAAAAGAACAGAAAGAAAGAGTTAAGGTTAGCAGAGGTAGACTGTAAAGGGATAAACTCAGGCGAGAGAGGGGAGGAGTGGTACTAACCAGCTTGTTGTAGTGTGGCACAAATTCACAGTAAGTCATCTAATCAATATTCCATATCAGCAGCTCCTGAGGCATCATAGTGAAATTTACTCATATACCTTCTTGTCT
>NW_018146958.1:0-215 GCF_001952655.1 Monopterus albus | reverse complement strand
TTTTTTACATTTCTAGCTAATACTAGAGGTAAAATCCACTGCAGTGTTCTGGGCTGCTTGCACATCACATCAGACACAGTCCTGCTGAGCTGACAGTAACATAAGTTACATGTGCTGTGAACGCGCTGCGCAAGTTCTCTATCTGAACATAGACAGCACTGGTTGCTTAATTCTGTTCTGATTTGTGGACTTGCTTCCTTTTGATGCTTTTATCT
>NW_018146957.1:0-215 GCF_001952655.1 Monopterus albus | reverse complement strand
GATAACAACCCTCTGACTTACATCCTCACTAAGCCCAAACTCGACGCATGTGAGCAAAGGTGGGTGGCGAAGTTATCTCCATACAACTTCAGCATCAAATACATACCTGGCAGTAAGAACATTGTTGCTGATGCCTTAAGCCGGCAACCCTTTACCAAGAGCCGTGTTTCCCAAAGGTTGGTGAGAGAGCCCTATGAAGCTTTGTTGGAGGAGTC
>NW_018146956.1:0-215 GCF_001952655.1 Monopterus albus | reverse complement strand
AGTCACCCCACCTGTCATATCAACCATGGCCTCATGAGGCAAGCCCATGTCCAGTGCTCTGTAGCCACCTTTCAACCTGGGACAAAGACACAGGGAGGACAAAAACATAACATCACACAATCGCTACAATTACAAGATTTTTCCCTGTTAGAATAAATGTTCTGCTCTTTGGTGGGTGAATATTTATAGACCTGACAGCAAAACCAAACATTAGC
>NW_018146955.1:0-215 GCF_001952655.1 Monopterus albus | reverse complement strand
ATGTTTGAAGCCTGCTTAATAGTAAAGATGTCCCACCCTAGAAGTAGGGATGTGCTGCCCCCTATCAGTAGTGACATGCCCCGCCTGTCAGCATCTCCAGGCAGTGTAGAGGAGCTGGGGTCTGGAGGAGCACCAGCAGGCAGCACAGAGCTCAGCGCTCCCGCGTTCGTCCAACCCTTGCTAGAGCTGCTCCCCAGGCAGTGGAGGTGATGATG
>NW_018146954.1:0-215 GCF_001952655.1 Monopterus albus | reverse complement strand
CAGGACTTGTTGTGAAAACTATGCCTAGTCAAGACAATAAAGTATGTAAGGTTGAAGTTAAGGTTTGTAGACAGGGCACTTCTAAAGTGTATTTGCGACCTTTTCAGAGATAATATAACTTTTTTGCAAAGAAACTGTGTAGTGGTATAAAGCATTATACCAGGCGGGGAGTGTCCTGCCCTCTACAGACAGGTACTATTGCCCCCTAGTGGCGA
>NW_018146953.1:0-216 GCF_001952655.1 Monopterus albus | reverse complement strand
ATTTTCTACCACTGAAGTCCAGAGGGTGCATTGTGTATTTTGTGTATGTGTGTCAGGTGTCGCTGGAGTTCTCTCCATCCTCAGCTGTCCCAGGAGAGGAGACCACCATGAAGGTCACGGCCAAGCCAGAGTCCCTGTGTGGTGTGAGTGCTGTCGACCAGAGTGTCCTCATTAAGGAGCCAGGGAAGAGTCTGGATGCAGACAAGGTACCTGCTG
>NW_018146952.1:0-216 GCF_001952655.1 Monopterus albus | reverse complement strand
AATTCACCGCTGTAACATGTAGAAAACAAGGAAAATCACCATGGAACAAGAACCAGGAGAACCGAACACATCAACCCTCACACTGGCTACCAGCTACCTACAGAACTGAGTTTAAAGAACCACAGCTATTTTATAAATCAGTCAGTGGGGTATGGGGCCAAAATACTCTTCTGATCTCCTTAAACAACACAAACCCAGCAGGGCTCCGAGATCCTT
>NW_018146951.1:0-216 GCF_001952655.1 Monopterus albus | reverse complement strand
TCACATTTGTAATTGAACAAAGAAAAAAGGATTAGATTGTTGAATTGGTATTTGGTTCAAATCGGTCTCTTCTTTCTTACCCAGGGGTCAGCTGAAAGGAGTGATGAAGACGTAACATACAGCTCTGTGGTCACTGTAAAACAACAGACTGTGTAAAGGATACATTTTTGGAGATCTAACCACAAACTCACTGTTTCTCACACACAAAGCCTTTTT
>NW_018146950.1:0-216 GCF_001952655.1 Monopterus albus | reverse complement strand
TTTTTTTTCATTGTTGAAAGGGGGAGGTGTGCCAGTCCCGTCATTGTCCAGTGCTGTCCCTGCCCAGTCCCAGACAGGGAGCTGCACAGAGGACCGCTATGCTGCTCTAGCCGAGTTGGACAACAAGCTCAGCTCTTCTGTTACCACAGGCAGCAATGTGCAAGGGTGAGAGACTGGAAATCCACTTGTAACAAGTGTTCACCAGGAGTGGTTGAT
>NW_018146949.1:0-216 GCF_001952655.1 Monopterus albus | reverse complement strand
ATTCAGGATCCAGGGTGACACCACAGCTGAGAGATCGATACCAGTAAAAGCCTAGCAGAGGGGGAGGGGCGTGACAGCTCTGGGTAAAACATGAGCCTCTCCTCTGATGCTTGCTCAGCCGTTTCTGCCTGTGAAGCCACTGGTGGAAATAGTGATCACATCTTAAAGTCCCAATGAAAATGTATTTTAAGAGCATATTGTTTTTCTTAATTTGAT
>NW_018146948.1:0-216 GCF_001952655.1 Monopterus albus | reverse complement strand
TGTAATAAACGAGGCCAAGCAGCTCACTTTAACACCGGAGTTGAGTCAGTTGGTGTTAATAGCAGAAAGTCCCCCTGGATGTGATCTTGATGAGACAAAAAGTGAGTTTTATTTTATATTTTTGCTTTAAAAACTTTATTTGCAGTTAGTTATTTTGTTGACAAAGTTAAATAAGTAAACACCCTTTGAGGTAGTTGTGGTGTTTATCCTGTTAAT
>NW_018146947.1:0-216 GCF_001952655.1 Monopterus albus | reverse complement strand
AACAGGGCAACAACTATTAAACCAAAAACTATTTATTGTGCACTTTACCATATGAAACATAGGCAGATTGTTCTACTTTGATATTGTCACATATTCTAATGTGTTGGGGTTATTAAAGCTTGTGCCTAGAAGTGCCCTTTTTTGTTAAGCAGACATGCTGCTTTAACACTATTGACTCTGTGAACTCTAACCTCACCAGCAGGAAATCAAAGGTGT
>NW_018146946.1:0-216 GCF_001952655.1 Monopterus albus | reverse complement strand
AAACTGCAGGTAAAGTGAGTCCTCACACTCAGAAGACATGTAGACATGATATTTCATATTTTGTACGGGCGTCTGTGTGCTTTACCTGACAGAAAGGCCAGTTTCTTCTTGAGGATGGGCAGGATGGTGGTCGCTTCCATGGTAATGCTGGACATCTGTAGACACACATACACAATAACACTTAGACAAGTATATTAAAATTGCATTCACATGCTC
>NW_018146945.1:0-216 GCF_001952655.1 Monopterus albus | reverse complement strand
CATTGAAGTGTATGCAGTTGTATAGGTGTGACTATTAAAGTGGCCAGACAGTATAAGTCAGTGTAATGTCCCCATGAGGAATGAAAGCACAAGTGTATGTGTAGTCGTGTAGTCTCTTACCTTTAGTTGTATGTTGCCATCGAGTTAACAGAAGGCAAAAATAAAAATGTATTTGTCCTCTGGATATGAGGTTAAGGTAGATGGTAATCGTGTATA
>NW_018146944.1:0-216 GCF_001952655.1 Monopterus albus | reverse complement strand
GTTAATGGAGAAAATAGCATCAAATAAATATTTAGCTGCTGCCCTACTGACCACAGACAGACGAGGTCGGGATGAAGAGCAGGAGGATCAGCATCATCTTCACTGTGTGAGGAAGAGTTTAGATTTCAGTTATTTACATCCCGTCTTCTGGCAAATCAAGTGAATGTAAGTAAAACAACATCAACAAGTAGGTTTTAAATAACAACCTGCTCATGT
>NW_018146943.1:0-216 GCF_001952655.1 Monopterus albus | reverse complement strand
AAACTTCTGACAGATGGGGCGCATTTCAGGGAGTAAAGTGTGAATATTAAATAATGGTTACATGGAGTGCCACCACCTGGTTGCTCCCCCCAACAAAATGCTAGTGTGCAGATTAAAATGTGGAAATTCCCTTTGATTTTCACTGATGTGTTTAATGTCTTGCTCAAGGACATTTGGCTCTTTCACAGACTGACAATGAGATATGTTGGGTAGCAT
>NW_018146942.1:0-216 GCF_001952655.1 Monopterus albus | reverse complement strand
TGCCCTCCACTGAAAGGACCAATGCTGGCCTCCGCTCCAGTGCTGTGGGAGCACAGCAGAGCTTAGCTGCTGCAGGGTACCGAGCAACTCTCTCATCATGTGTATCTGAGAGACAGAATGCAAAACAAGTCTCCAGTTTGTAGGTGTAAACAACTCTTCCAGTGTCATGGCATTTTTATCACTTATCAGATCTTGGAGTTGTTTGATGGCTTGACT
>NW_018146941.1:0-216 GCF_001952655.1 Monopterus albus | reverse complement strand
CCTGCCTCTCTTCCCCTTTCTCTTTCCTGCTCTCTCATCTTGCAGGCTCGGCAACACAGCTGAGACACCTGCTAATCCAGTCTCTGGGTGTGACGCACAGCTGAGGCTCATCCCCTGATTACCTGACCGTCCCTACTTAAAGCCTTGGCAGATGCTCCTTCGTCACCAGATCATTGATTCCATTAACAATGACATTGACTGTGAGACCAAGTTTTT
>NW_018146940.1:0-216 GCF_001952655.1 Monopterus albus | reverse complement strand
GTGTAAATAAGAAGCTGTTTGCTAATAAGTTCACTGTATCACTGTAAAAGGTGTTTGTTTCTGACGCCCCTAAGTGGCCAAAATCTGTTAGTCATTGTTAATTGTTTCCACAGTTAATTGGCTTTAAAGTGAATGCTGGGTTATTGTCTCTTAGTTGAGTAATTTAATGTAGTGCTAAAATATTTAGGTGTTAAATTGATTATTTAACAAATGACT
>NW_018146939.1:0-216 GCF_001952655.1 Monopterus albus | reverse complement strand
GGTCTGTTGTGCTGTTAGAAAATACAATAATAAAAAAGACAGAGATATAGGAGACACTTCCAAAGAAACTAATATTTCTGATGATTTTGTTTGAAACTTATTATGAAATAAACATATTAAATGAATGAAATATTTAGGTCATACAGTCATGTTCCTGATTTTCACTGACTGATCACTGTGTTTGTCTCGATGTGGAGTGAAACTTGAAGATATTTA
>NW_018146938.1:0-216 GCF_001952655.1 Monopterus albus | reverse complement strand
CAAGAGAGCAGAACCCAAACAGGATTGGCTGAAATTCTTCAAAGAAAACGATAGAGAACATGTCAGTGCATACACTGCTGAGTGTAATAAAAATAGGATCTTCTTTAGAAAGACCATCAATGTTTTGATAAAGTGTTGCAGCCAAACTCAAGGTAAGGTTATGTTTCATTCTGCTAAAATGTTCAAATGTGTATCACAACACATAGACACACACAC
>NW_018146937.1:0-216 GCF_001952655.1 Monopterus albus | reverse complement strand
AGTCACATATAGTAACAACCAGTCCTGATAATCGATGCCCTGGTACTGTAGGCGTGGTGTGTATTGGGATCTGACTGATCAATGGTGCTGATGGATTTGTATTTACAGAGAGAGGAAGCATTGTCTTGTTGGTTGGGGTGGAGGTTTAGCTTGGTGCTGGATGATTGGTGTCTTTTTCTGCTGTCGTCTGTTTGTCCTACATTTGCTACCAAGCAA
>NW_018146936.1:0-216 GCF_001952655.1 Monopterus albus | reverse complement strand
ATGGCTTTAACATTGCTCAAGATTGATCAATTAAGTGATGTGATCATCTCAGGTACAGTGTTAGATTTGCTGATGGTTGCATTTAGCTTTTCTCTTTGTGTTGTGTCTTGGAATGTACTTGTAGTTTTTGGCACAGGAGAAGTCTGTGATTAATGTGGAATGCTAATTGTTTTATTGTCAGTTGTGACATTTGAGGCCTTAGGTGTGGTTGGTATG
>NW_018146935.1:0-216 GCF_001952655.1 Monopterus albus | reverse complement strand
ATCTTTTGCTCCTGATATTAATAAGATGTTTGGAACAGCCTGAATCATGAGCTTTGGTTATTTGAGTTAAATGAGCCAGAGTTGAAAAGTGAGCCATAACTAATCCAGTACATTTATATTCCACATCACACACTTTCATAAACAGAGAGAGGATAGGTTTACATATAATACGGTCCCAGCTCCACACTATATCATCCTTGGCTATCAAATCAAAGA
>NW_018146934.1:0-216 GCF_001952655.1 Monopterus albus | reverse complement strand
ACAACAGAAAGAGAAGAAGCTGATGAGAAAAGCAAAATGTGGGCTTGTGGCAACTGTGCTGAAGTGGAAAGTGTAAGCAAAATGTTTAAAAATGAGGAAGCAATTAAAGCACAATCAAAATCTGATACATGTACAAATCAAAACAGGGAAAGGGTTAGAGAACGTGTCTTGAAGCACCTTATCATTTTGCTTGACAAGGTGGGATTTGTACAAGAT
>NW_018146933.1:0-216 GCF_001952655.1 Monopterus albus | reverse complement strand
CATCACACATATCAAGCAGCAGTAATACTGCTAATATTTTGCCCTCTCCATCCAGGAATAACAGAAAACCTTAGTTCTTTCAGTAAGTCTATGAAATACTCATGTTGAATCTAAGAAAAAAGATTTTATCTTCAGACAATAAATGAATCACCGCATTAAATGTTAGAAAAAAGAATTATTGTATTGTCTATGAACCACTACAATTGAATCCTCTCA
>NW_018146932.1:0-216 GCF_001952655.1 Monopterus albus | reverse complement strand
CAAACTTCCCGGAGTTTGTGGGTGTTGTAATGGTTGATGGTGTCGTGACAGGTTACTGTGACGGCAACACAGTAGAACCAAAACAGGACTGGGTGGGAAAATTATTGCATGATCATCCTCAGCAGTTGAGGTGGTACAGTCAACAATGTTCAGAGATTCTGTCCATCAGCTTCAAAGCTGAGATCGACCTACTGAAGCAGCGCTTCAACCAAAGTG
>NW_018146931.1:0-216 GCF_001952655.1 Monopterus albus | reverse complement strand
ATAACAACAATGCCTTAAAAGCATCAATGAGACGTTCACTGTCAACACCTCGGTTTGTGAGATCACCACCCAGTTTAGTGTGTCGCTTCAGCTCAATCAAGCAGCTCTCCTCATAGAGCTGGAATAAAAATAACACTATAAACAAAGAGATGGGTATGAAAAGTTACACCGCAGTGACTCTCCAGTAAGATTGTTTCTAAAATCACCCAGACTATT
>NW_018146930.1:0-216 GCF_001952655.1 Monopterus albus | reverse complement strand
AAACCAATATTTTTAGCTAACTCTTTTGAGACAGAACAGCATCTGTATCAAAGACACAAATCCTACTGGGAAAATATCGCACCTATCTGATTAATAAAATGCAGTCAAGACAATTAGTCAACAGGTGTCATTAGGAAAAGCTGCACATTCCAAAACATTTATTTGAGAATAAAATATCACAGTTTTAACTCCAGCCCCACACACACACACACACAC
>NW_018146929.1:0-216 GCF_001952655.1 Monopterus albus | reverse complement strand
TCTATCCCTGCTGTATCTCTTTATTTCCTAATCCCTTCTTTCTAGAGGCGACCTAGAAAGAGATAGTCGACGTTTCTCCTGTTGTATCCTGTTTCAGAATACAGTCGCCAAAAGGCAGCTTTATTTTGAAAATCCCATCAGGAAGTGTTTAATAATGACGTTAATGCGGTCTTGACGCAGGTCGTTCCCGCTGTAGCTTCTCGGTCTCCAATGGAG
>NW_018146928.1:0-216 GCF_001952655.1 Monopterus albus | reverse complement strand
GTAAGATAATTTTTCTCGAAAAACCTAAATACATGGATCCAAAATTTTACTCTTACTTTTCCTGTAACTGGCAAAATAAAATATTTAAAGCTGTAATCTTCAGTTAGTTGCTAACAAAAAGCAAAATGTCATCTTCTTCCTTTACTACCAGCCAGTTGTTAAAATTAATTAAACCTTAATTCTTATTCACATTTTTGATATGTTATGTAATCTTTT
>NW_018146927.1:0-216 GCF_001952655.1 Monopterus albus | reverse complement strand
TGCCACTTTCTCAGTGATGTTAAACAAGCGCCTGTCATGTCAGGTAGCGCCAGTCCCGATTCTCACTGACTTTGCACAAATGCCTCATGAGTTTTTCCTGACAGTTTTTACTCATCTTTGTGAGTCTGTTCAAATGGCTCATTGTGTGTGTAGTTGTGTGTTGTCTTGGGCACTGGGTGGCGCTGATGTTTAACATTCAAATTCTTTTATTGTGTG
>NW_018146926.1:0-216 GCF_001952655.1 Monopterus albus | reverse complement strand
ACTGAGCTCTATGACTTTCAAACAAGACATTTTAGCAGACCTACATGGGCTCGGGCCCCTGGGCCTTTGCCGGAGCCCCCTTTGGTTATCTGCACACCTGCATTTATGACGCTCTGCTACCACCGTCTAAACACATACATAAAACTTATAATTTAATTTTTTTCTTATACCGTTACGCAGCTGTAAGTAAGTGTTTAAACGTTTAATCTTAACTAA
>NW_018146925.1:0-216 GCF_001952655.1 Monopterus albus | reverse complement strand
CCTCCACCGTGGCGTCCTTGGAGTGCTCCTTCCAAAACTCTGTCATCTTGCTACGAACTGTGAAGCACACAGGTGTTAAGATAAGGTTAGGAAGAGGATCTCTGTGTGTACAATAATTGCATATCAATACAATATTTACAAGAGCAAAAAGATGGTGGCCAAGATGAGGAACTTTATTACTGCCTGGAAAAAAGGAGCAGAGTACCGACAGAGTAC
>NW_018146924.1:0-216 GCF_001952655.1 Monopterus albus | reverse complement strand
GAGCATTAGGAAAATAAAAAATAAAGTTCTTATGAAATGCATATGTATATACACACAGTTTAGATGGCGTTTTCAGATTGTTATATACGCACATGGTACACGAGTGGGAGGACAGGGGCAAATTCAGAAAAGGTTTATTGAGATGAAGCAGTGCAAAGCGAGGTGTTGGTATTGCCATTACGCACCACTGTCCACTGTGTTTACCTTCATTAAATC
>NW_018146923.1:0-216 GCF_001952655.1 Monopterus albus | reverse complement strand
GTTCTTTTGAGTTATTTTTGTCTTTATGTGGTCATTATGAATTGAAATAGGATCTTTTCAGTGTCAATGTCATGACTGAATAGCCAAAATTTTAAATGTTATAAACTTCAATTTATGATAAAAGTCTATGATTCTACTGCTGCAGCAAATCTGTCTCTCTTCACTAGTTACAAGTCCTTCATTTTATACCAAATTGCCAAACTGCTGATAAAGCTG
>NW_018146922.1:0-216 GCF_001952655.1 Monopterus albus | reverse complement strand
GTGTGACTCTCTTTCTTCTGCATCTCCAGGTGAGCAAGACTGGAACTGTGGGATTCTTTCAGCAACATCTGCTGGAAATGCCTGTCCCAGTACCACTGTTGACATACGGTGTCCAGCTGATGCTCTGCACTTTTCAGACAAGTTCTAAGATGATTAATCTCATCATGTTGGGCAGGGCTGCAGCTCTGGGACTTTTCCAGTTCTGCCTGGAGGGAA
>NW_018146921.1:0-216 GCF_001952655.1 Monopterus albus | reverse complement strand
GACTTGATGCAGAAGAAACTGAGGCAGTTTGTTAAAACACATTACAATATATATGATCAATATAAACTAGAATTATGAAGGATTAATTTTACATTTTTGTGCAGGGTACCTCTACAAGTGCAGGCCCAGAAGATGAACGATGGAGGATCTAAGACAGATAAATTTGAATTAGAATCAGGCCATGGCCATGTGTGTTTGACACACGAGGAATTTGAC
>NW_018146920.1:0-216 GCF_001952655.1 Monopterus albus | reverse complement strand
CTGTCCAGAGGAGGCCTGCTCAGCTGCATCATCCTTGTAGGCTCCAATACATACTGTACAAACCTCAGAATGTTCAAGCTAAACAGGTGAAGGCAGGTTTAGATTCATTTGAGTTTCTCTTTGTGTCCACAGGCCGGCGACAGGCTTGAAATCGGTAAAGTGACAGGAGAGGGGCTGGTAAAAGGCCATGCTTATGCCATCATTGACTGTGACAAG
>NW_018146919.1:0-216 GCF_001952655.1 Monopterus albus | reverse complement strand
CTCATGTTTATATTCCACAAAGCCTCATGTTTACAGAAATTAAGTGTTAACATTTTGTAAATCAAGTATTTACCTACTACGCTTTGAAGTTAAATTATTTTCTATTTGATTCAGAACCATTTTAATAAATTGGTGCTGCTGTTTTTCTGAAGTTTAATATTCAAGTTTTCATTAAGATGTGTCCTTTTCTTAATAATCTCACTTAATATAAACAGC
>NW_018146918.1:0-216 GCF_001952655.1 Monopterus albus | reverse complement strand
ATGGATGTGGTTAATGGCAGTGAATACACTGTTCACTATAATACTGTTGCAGGTAAATTCAAATGACAGCATTTTCTTTTTTTATTTATTTATTACACAATGAGTTTTTATTTTACATAAGAGCGGAGTTTAAGTGGAGTGTAAGTGTAGGTTGAATTACCAACATATCGTGAGAGCATTATTGCAGGAAAAACATAACAGACTCTTTCGGCGTGT
>NW_018146917.1:0-216 GCF_001952655.1 Monopterus albus | reverse complement strand
GGACTGTATAGATGCTACTTCCCCTCCCAGGGCAAAGCGTCGACTGTAAAGCTGGTCGTCGGTAAGTTCTGGACAATGGTCCTACAAAACATTTAAACATAAAACATTTCATGTAAACTTTTCCTCTTGCTCTTCAGGTTCTGCAGCATCAGCAGCCATAGCAGGGATCCACATAACCAGCAGTGGAGCGGTCCTACAGTGTGAATCCAGAGGCTG
>NW_018146916.1:0-216 GCF_001952655.1 Monopterus albus | reverse complement strand
CTGGGAGCATTCATGAGTGCCATCATCCATGTAACGTGGACCCAACAGATATCATTAAGAGAAATATATATTTTGTAGACAATGTCTTGTGCTGACATGATGCGTTGTGGTTTTGTCAGGCAGAGAATGATTTCGCTACTGTTGTGAAATGAGGACGGCACTGTGGCTGAGACACATGTGTTGGAGTTGGCTGAGGACTTAAAGCCAGAGGTGCAG
>NW_018146915.1:0-216 GCF_001952655.1 Monopterus albus | reverse complement strand
CACCCAATATTGCACTTTATCTACTTCAATATTTATTTTTCATCCATTCCCAATAACCAACTGACTTCTATCACCACGGTTATACTCCCTTTATAGTAATGACTGTACTGCGCATGACTCATTAAAGTTTATACATTTGGTGATGACACTACAATCATCAGGTTAATAATATATCAGATGAATTAGCATACAGGAAGGAGGACTCTAATTTAATGG
>NW_018146914.1:0-216 GCF_001952655.1 Monopterus albus | reverse complement strand
GAACAGCGACATGGACACAGCGCCCCCTCAGGCAGCACCCAGTGACCACAGCTGGCTGGATGGTCTTGGGCAGAGGGCCAAAGACATGGACACGACCTCATCCGCTCATTCCAACCAACACTCCCCACAGACACATGATGCCTTCCTGTCACTGCTCACCAACAAAGGTAACAAGACCTGAACAGTTAATCCCTGTCTGGGAAGGTTCAGTCACAA
>NW_018146913.1:0-216 GCF_001952655.1 Monopterus albus | reverse complement strand
CTCCTCTGTCCTCACATCTGCTCCTGCGTCCCTCCATCACGTGGGAGCGGACTTACAAGTAAAACATGATGCTCAGACACAAGTGAGGGAAACGACGAGCAGCGCAGCCTGCGTCACGTTTTCTGGACTTTGAGCCCAGTGTGACCTTTGTGTCCCATCAGCTGTTCGTGGTCGTGGTGTGGAACTTCGAGCTGTACATGCTGCCACTGGCGCTGC
>NW_018146912.1:0-216 GCF_001952655.1 Monopterus albus | reverse complement strand
TGAGATGACCTTTGTTGTGATTTAGTGGTGTACAAATAAGAGTGAATTGAATTATTAAATATTCTACTTCATCTATGTATCAAAGTGGAGAAAAAGCATACCCCCACTTGGTCTTTGAGGACCTTGTGGACAACTATCTGTGATTTAAGACTGATGAAGAAAAAAAACAGACAAAAATCTCTCCTTGGTGCCTACTGTTAGGTATTTTTAGTCAGA
>NW_018146911.1:0-216 GCF_001952655.1 Monopterus albus | reverse complement strand
CAGAACTAAGATAGGCAAAGCTTTATTTTTGATACAAAACTAACTGCATTTCTCAATGGAACTTTTACGTCAGTGATTACAAACTCAAAATAAGGAGGTAAAGGCCACTACACTCATCCCTAAACACTTGTGATACAAAGCAACAGACACCATCTGCCTAACTCGCTGCCAGATAGTCAGTGAGTCAAGACCTTGGACACTGGTATCAGTAATGGT
>NW_018146910.1:0-216 GCF_001952655.1 Monopterus albus | reverse complement strand
TTTTTTACATAAAAATACAATATACTACGTAGTTTACTAATTTATAGGCCTGGCTGATCATACAAAGACTGATTTCATCTATTTTGCTTTCAAGCACTTCCTTTACTCAGTGTGGCATTGAATGGAGATGCCGTCCTGTTACTGACACACTCACTTTTGCTCATGCTTCCAGAGCCACTGATGGGGTTTGGGACCATTCTACAGCCATGGGTTCTG
>NW_018146909.1:0-216 GCF_001952655.1 Monopterus albus | reverse complement strand
CTGGTACTGTTTTCTTTAAAGAGTACGCAAAGTTTATTAAAGTGTACATCTGAAAAATCTGCAATGTGTGGTTAATTATACACAGATAGATGGATGTGTCCACCTAGTAGACAAATAGAAATGAAAATGTTTAACTTATAACAATCTACTGATTCTACTTTCCAAAGTGTTAGCCTATTTGCTATTTAGTTTGTGAGTTGTGAAATTACTAAAAAA
>NW_018146908.1:0-216 GCF_001952655.1 Monopterus albus | reverse complement strand
GCTGTGAGGCAACAGCATTAACCACCACACCACTGTGCCCCCGTGTAGCATTAATCCACAAAAATAAGTCCGTAGCTAGTAAAAGTCTGTTGTAATAGCTGATATTCTTTTGATTGCGCCAGCTAGCTTTTAGTGACAGATAAGCATTATTCTTTTCTAATTTACTGTATATTTCTCACTGTTATTATGGCATTTACAGTTAGCTGAAAATTATCT
>NW_018146907.1:0-216 GCF_001952655.1 Monopterus albus | reverse complement strand
TGATTTGGGCTTGTTTTGCAGCCACAGAACCTAGGAAACCTCCAGTTACTGAGACAACAATGAACTCCACTTTACTTGCAACCTACTTCCTGTTCAGATTACCTGTAGATTACTTGTTATTGTCACCTCACCTGCTGTTTGATGTTACCTGCTCTGTACTTGCCTGTTGTTGTCCCCTGTTTGGTTCTCTCATGAAGATCTCTCCTATTCTGCCAT
>NW_018146906.1:0-216 GCF_001952655.1 Monopterus albus | reverse complement strand
TTATTTATTTATTCATTTATGTGATGTTGCAAAAAGGGCTATTTCCACTTATTTACACAGATGACTGTTCCTCTGCAGCAGGACTCTAGTGACTGGACTAAACTTGAACCTGAAGTGAACAGTACAGACACAGACGAGGCTCCAAGTTACAGGTAAAAATAACATCCTACATACAGTATCATAGTAAACTATAGGAAAAACCTAAAGTTTGTTTTT
>NW_018146905.1:0-216 GCF_001952655.1 Monopterus albus | reverse complement strand
CCAAGCACAGCATTAAGTGATTTTTTGCTAGAGCTTCACCACTTAAGTGGCTCTCTCTCACAGTCCCACATTGATAGTGTTCTAGGTGATATTTTTCTGAAGCATCAACTTCAGGTTGACAGAGCAGTCAGAGATGAAATAACCACTTCCCTGTGCACAAGGAATCCTATAAATAAAGCCATAGCAAAAAGTGGTCCTTTGAGTTCTGCTTATCAG
>NW_018146904.1:0-216 GCF_001952655.1 Monopterus albus | reverse complement strand
GTTCCTGCTCCCTTGGGAAAGTTTCTCTGGTGGAAACAAGGTTTCAACTTTGACCACAAGATGGTACCAAAACACGTCAACAGCTTTTTCTCCTGCTGAGCTCTTGCAGCAACCTGTGGGGAATGGTGGGCATCCATATGAGGAACAGAGGGAGCAAAACTAAGAATGGTAGAGGACCTGCATGTCTGCCACAAAACTAAGACAGTTAGAATTTTC
>NW_018146903.1:0-216 GCF_001952655.1 Monopterus albus | reverse complement strand
CGTCTTGCTTACTCACCTCGCTCCCGCAAGTGAGCCGATGTAACAGTTAAATCCATACTCCAAGAAAAGGGCAAGGGGAACAGTCCAACAGCAGCCAAAACAAGAAACCAAACTGGAGCCATGGAAACAGACAGGGTGTGGGAGAGTGCTGGAGATCAGGGGATAACTAGCGACAGGTGGAAACAGTGAGTAGTGATTATGAACCGGAGTCAAGCT
>NW_018146902.1:0-216 GCF_001952655.1 Monopterus albus | reverse complement strand
TACCTTTGTTGCATAGCCACTCTCAATGACGTCCGTCATGAATGCTTTGTAATCTTCATGGAAACTTACATACTTCTTCAGCTTCCTTTTTAAGCTGATGGCTCGATGTTCAGCTACGCAGCGATTGTTTGGCATTCTTATAGTTTCATCTTTCAGTGGTAAACTTATGCAATAATGCCCATTTACCAGCTTAGCTGAACTGGTCATCAATGACAT
>NW_018146901.1:0-216 GCF_001952655.1 Monopterus albus | reverse complement strand
TGTTTCCCCCGACGTCGTTTTCTGACGAAGCTTATCCGCTTTGTTTACTTTTTCCACAACTGTCTGTGTGAAATAGAAAATATTCATTCAGAAGCAGTTTATTTGTTTATTAAACTGCCAACGATATTAACGGAAAGTATTTTGTGTTTTAAGGATAAAACGCTTCGAAGCAAAACAAAGATGTCCGCGGAGCAGTTCCCGCCCTTCTCCTTTCCG
>NW_018146900.1:0-216 GCF_001952655.1 Monopterus albus | reverse complement strand
CTAGTGTTGGACTCAAAAGAAGTTAAAGAACCTTTTTTGGTTTTTACACCATTATAATACTTAGTAGGTACTTATAGTAGCTTTTGTACTTAAGCAGCATGCAGGGCTTTAAATTGTAAGTATTAATAGTAAGGTGGTGTTTTATGGGATATTTCACTTCAAATAGGAGCCAAAATGTCCAGGAAAAACAATGTGCCTCAGTACTGTGGTAAAAAA
>NW_018146899.1:0-216 GCF_001952655.1 Monopterus albus | reverse complement strand
TTCATGCAATATATTATGGCAAAACACATAAATTTCTTTTGCGATGTCTATGTAGCCGCCATGTTAAAACAATATTACATATACTGTATACATTTTTATTAAATTAAACTAAATCATTCTTAAACTAATCAACACAAACACAGTAACTAGCTTTCATTTTCAAAAATTACATAATCAGAATTGTAAACGACGTCCATCTAATAAAAAGCCTTCACT
>NW_018146898.1:0-216 GCF_001952655.1 Monopterus albus | reverse complement strand
GACTCACGAAGTGCAGGGTTAGGCTGGGTGTTGCAGCTGAGGCATGGCCAGAGAGGAACGAAGCCGGGACACGGGTGGGTAATTGCTGAGAGTCGGGTTGACAAGGGCTATGACAGAGGCAAAACTGGAGCAGACAGCGGAGGGACGGCCTGGGCAGGATGGTGCCGATGCACGAGAGCTGCTACGGACGTAGCGTAGCTGGGAGGCTCGAGCTAG
>NW_018146897.1:0-216 GCF_001952655.1 Monopterus albus | reverse complement strand
CAACATTCATCTGATTAAATGTCCATATTCGACACAGTTCAGGTATGGAGGGGAAAAACTCACTGATCCAAAGAAATGGATTTTTATACACAAACATTTTATTGGGTTAAATAAAGTAATAATTGAATAAGAACAGAGGAGGTGTGAAACATGGAGGGTGTACACAGGCGCTACAGAAACCTATCAATACATTTGAAATGTGATCATTGCTCTGCA
>NW_018146896.1:0-216 GCF_001952655.1 Monopterus albus | reverse complement strand
GTTTGTTAACACTGGTTTGTTTAAACGCAGTTATTGGCTTCTTTCTTTGAAAGCGATATTAAAACTACTCCTCTGCTAGTATTAACTTAGTCTTATATAAAGTTTCTCAATAGCTTTTACTGTGGAGTAACGCGAGCTGAGGTGCTATTAACAGTGGTAAGTGCAGTAGACTAATGTGTTGCAACAGTTTGGAGCTGCTGTACTGTGCTGCTTTCT
>NW_018146895.1:0-216 GCF_001952655.1 Monopterus albus | reverse complement strand
CACCTCAGCCACCACCACAGCTGCACCAAAGACCACAACAACAGCCCCAACTACCACTACAGCAACACCGACAACCACCACGGGTGCACCATCAACTACAGCAGGAACAAAAATTACCACAGCTGCAACAACTGCAACAACAGCAGCCTCAACAACCATCACAGTAGCACCAACTACCAACACAAAAGGAGCAACTACCACTACAAATGCACCAAC
>NW_018146894.1:0-216 GCF_001952655.1 Monopterus albus | reverse complement strand
AGTATCCAGCCCCTCTCAAAAACACTGTTTAGGTTTTAATTCTGTTGATGGATGAGACTGTGTTGTTATGACTCACCAATGATTCTTGGGAAAAGCAGGATGAACTGGTCAGAAATGTGCAAAGTGCACTGTATGAGAACGACTCAGTGCTGATAAAAGCTCTTATAAATCAAATATCCTAATTCGTGAATGACCTGCTGTCAGTGTTTTATCCCT
>NW_018146893.1:0-216 GCF_001952655.1 Monopterus albus | reverse complement strand
ACCCAATTACTCCAAGTAAACACAATGTAAAAAAGACATTACCCGATGTCATTGTGACACATGAAAAATGAGCTGCGCTTGAACAGCTTCACTAAGTCGTTACCTGTCCACCATGTCCTCCTCATGATTAGAAAGGTGGCCAAATCCCTCCTGTACAAAGATAAGATAATCTGGAACTGAGAATTCTAATTTATTTCCTTTTCAAGCAAACTCTCT
>NW_018146892.1:0-216 GCF_001952655.1 Monopterus albus | reverse complement strand
TCATGTGGCTGCAGTTTATTGTTGCATTGTCACCTTGTTGTGTCCACAGTATGGAGGTCTGGATGACAACACTCCCATCAGTTAGACCTGTGAAAATGACAGAGTGGTGGTGAAGTGAAGCTGAGGCGACTCTTTGATAATGTCCATGTGTTTCAGACATAACTGTCTGTTACAGAGAGTGACAGCTGCAGGGGGGCGTTACTCTACATTGTGTGA
>NW_018146891.1:0-216 GCF_001952655.1 Monopterus albus | reverse complement strand
CTGTGCATGCTCATGGCCATTTCTTTTGGCTTCTGGTTCCTTTCAGATAAGTGTTGGTTCAGCTGCGTCACTCTCTGGACCCCATTATCCTTCAACCTCAATTTGTTGAAGTTCCAAAATCTAAACAGCTTTATGCTGTTTGTCACACTGAGGGCAGACTGCATTTCTGGGCATGCCCTTGCTTTCAATCACATCCTCTTGACCAACAGTAGGTGG
>NW_018146890.1:0-216 GCF_001952655.1 Monopterus albus | reverse complement strand
TTCTGAGCAAAGTTCTGTGTCATACAGGTGATTATCTCTCCCATCATTCCCCCTCCTCCCCCCTCTCCTTTCACACTCTCTCTCTTGGACACTCATCTTCCTCATCCCTCACTATGCATCACCACCTTCATCACCTGCGTCTTTATTGCTCTCTAAAGAGATGTGTCCCTCTGGTGTAACAGGTTTCTGTTGGTTTGTTTTGGCTGATGCATAGAC
>NW_018146889.1:0-216 GCF_001952655.1 Monopterus albus | reverse complement strand
TCCTCCACTTCACCCACCAGTCTCTGTTTTGTCTTTTCCAGAGAGGCACATTTTGCATTCACAGCCTCAATGGATTCCTCTGCATCCTGAAGACGCTGGGCAAGCTTTTTCCTATTAAGAACATTTGATTTTACGACTTAGATTATATTATTACATACTCGTTACTAGTGGACAAAACTTAAATAGTAATGACTTACTTGGCCTCCTCCAGCTCCT
>NW_018146888.1:0-216 GCF_001952655.1 Monopterus albus | reverse complement strand
TTTATTCAAGCATGTACTGTCTTTTCTTTTCACTTAAAATCCAAATATTCCTCGCTCTTCCCCTGCCTGGGTGCCTCTTCTCTTCGTTTCTTCTCTCTATGCATGCTATTTTCTTATTGATTATAAACTGTCTCCAGTGTGGGGCTCAACAAACTGCGACTGGCAGTTGCCACTATTTTGTGCATCTTTAACTTGAAATTTGTTTATACCAAAAAC
>NW_018146887.1:0-216 GCF_001952655.1 Monopterus albus | reverse complement strand
GTCACCATCCACTGAGTTTCCACATCCCATTTCCTCCCCCTCTCTTTGTCACCTCAGTTCTTCTCTTTAAGTAACTTTTCCTGTTTATTCAGTTCCTATGCCTTCAGGAGAGATGTGTCTATGTTCCATGGTTCCAGTCCAAGCCTAACTCCTAACTTAGTACCACTTCATTTAGCTCAAAACAGTAACTGTTAAGATCTCTCTCGAGCCAGGGGG
>NW_018146886.1:0-216 GCF_001952655.1 Monopterus albus | reverse complement strand
ACACCGATTGTCTCAATATGTCTACAAGTAAAACCCTTTCCTTTGTTGTCATGTCCTGTCTTCCAGTGATGTCTGCAGATGCTTTAACAACTGATGATCCATCTGAGCTGTCCAATCAGATAACTGCTCCAGGAATCCTGAAGATCTTTGGAAATGAAATCTGTGAAGGAGCTCACTATAAAAGTGTCTTGGCCACCACACACTCCAGTGCAAAAG
>NW_018146885.1:0-216 GCF_001952655.1 Monopterus albus | reverse complement strand
AAAGAATTTCAAAATCTCTCATGTTCATTACACTGGTGCCAGCTGTATGGATTCATTCAGTATAACCAATAAACAGACTTGAAGTTAAAATGAGTGTCTGATTATTTCCCATCTAAAGAGAGATCAGTCCTTCTGTATGTTCAGTTTTTTAAAATCACTTTTACTGGCCAAGTTACGCACAAGGAATTCGTCTGTGGTACAGAACTGAGGCAGCCA
>NW_018146884.1:0-216 GCF_001952655.1 Monopterus albus | reverse complement strand
TATGTGTTGTAAATTTAGTTGCAAGGAAACAATGTCATCTTTCTTGTACTTTTATTAAACAGACACATCTATACATTTAGCAGGGTGGCACAGTGGTTAGCACTGTCATCTGTTTTATTGGAACTCTAGACTTTGTTGTTGTCTAGTGATAACCTCAACAGGTCAGGCTTGTCCCTGAACCCCGTCCCTCTGCTGCTCAGTCTCCATCAGCTGATC
>NW_018146883.1:0-216 GCF_001952655.1 Monopterus albus | reverse complement strand
CACAGTGATAGCAGTAGTTAGTGTGAGCGACAAGGACTCAGGTGACAATGGAGTGGTTGATCTTCACGTTCCAGATAACATGCCTTTCAGACTGAGGGAATCCTCTGATAACTACTATGAGTTAGTGGTGTCAGAGCCTTTAGACCGTGAGAAGGTCCCAGAATACGACATCACTTTCACTGTTACAGACAGAGGGTCTCCTCCGTTATCTGACAA
>NW_018146882.1:0-216 GCF_001952655.1 Monopterus albus | reverse complement strand
GCTTCCTGTGCTCACATCCTTGTTATTAACAAGATATGTTTTGGCAATATAAATATGTTCACCCAGTTGAGAAGTATATATTTATGTGATAGTGAGTATAGCCTATTTAAATACTGCAGTTGTTATTCCCAGCCCACACTGTATAACAATCATTCTCTGCTGACCTTTGGGGAATATTCTTCCCTACTATTAAACACCTGCTGAATGTGCTGTTGT
>NW_018146881.1:0-216 GCF_001952655.1 Monopterus albus | reverse complement strand
CCTGTCTCACTGACTCCAGCTTGATCTTAACTAATCAGTGACCGATTGAGATCACCTGTGTCTCCTTTACTTCCTTATATGACCTGTCTGTTCCCGCTCCTTAGGTGCTCTAAAGTCACTTGCTGTGTGGAATGCTGTCTAGTCATCTCCTGTTCTCTGCACCAGATCTGTATCCAGCTTGCTTTTCACCCTCTGCCTGCCTAGCACTTGCCATCT
>NW_018146880.1:0-216 GCF_001952655.1 Monopterus albus | reverse complement strand
ATTTTAAAATGTGTTGACCATCAGATGTACTTAGAGCCACGTCAGTCTAGCTCATTAAATATAGACAGGGCCCATAAACCTACAGCTGTACTATGTAAGTGAAAGTACACAAGCTGTAACACTGTGGCTTAACAGGACAAGTAGATTCATTCTCTCTGCAGCCTGCAAATCAGAACAAATTATATCTGTAAACAAACAGGATGGAAACAAATACAG
>NW_018146879.1:0-216 GCF_001952655.1 Monopterus albus | reverse complement strand
AATACGTAAACTCAACACAAATGTGAGTATTACCATATTTTTACTAGAGATACAGTATGTCAATAAGGGAAAACAATTTCCATAATATTAACAGTTACTAATCCAAGTAACATTGTGTTACTGTGTTGCTTGAATGTGATTCAACTTTTGCCCTATGTGGGCTATGATGTGTATGTGTGCGTACGAGACAAAAAGCTAAACAAAGGATGGAGGATG
>NW_018146878.1:0-216 GCF_001952655.1 Monopterus albus | reverse complement strand
GGCATCTTTATGTGTTTTGCTTTAGTTTTGTTAAAACTATTTTCTGCCGAACGAATCCATGACCCCATGATTTAACTTATTAGCATATTTCTGCCAAACGTAAACCTGATTCAGGTTTATTTCCACTCAGACATGTCTCACCTTTTGTGGCCTCTTCTGGTTTCAGTGTCCTGCTGCCAAAATCCACAGGATGAAGATGCTGCTACATGTTGCCTC
>NW_018146877.1:0-216 GCF_001952655.1 Monopterus albus | reverse complement strand
TTAAGTCTGCATTTGTATTCTACTGATGAATAGTCATTTTCCTTATTTTGTTGTTGTTGGCCGTAACCCTACACTGCAACTATGGTATTGTTGGCTTATTCAGTACGATAAACCTTGGATAATATTAGTTAATCCTATCTCAAATGGTCTGAAGCTGTCAGTGCCGCGCAAGGGCTTTGCTAGCCATCAGAGAGCTCCAGACTCAGGTCAGACTGA
>NW_018146876.1:0-216 GCF_001952655.1 Monopterus albus | reverse complement strand
TTAAACATAGTGTAAGCTCAGGCCACAGCATGTATGATCTGTTATCAGATAAGAAGAAAATGGACTTTCTCAGGTGTCATGTTTAAATGGTTTTATTTTTTATGGGATTGAGAACTTTAAGAGAAGCCAAGGGTAAATGTATGTCATGCTGCTTACATAGTGTGTGCTTATGTTGTACAGTATGGCTTTAAATCATTGCAATACATTATTTTATAA
>NW_018146875.1:0-216 GCF_001952655.1 Monopterus albus | reverse complement strand
CTTAGCTGAAAAGATCTGGACATATTCTGTTGTTCACTGTAGTGAACAGTTAACACTTGTAGAAAAAGAATGAGAAATGTTGTGTTGTGCAGAAGAAACAATGTGGCTGCTTGTGACCTGGGTTTGTTTTAAAACCAGGATGTTTAACTGGAGGCGTCTGAATATTTGGATGGAACAGAAGCCTGCTTCCTTTTCTTGATGTTTTCACATTGTGGT
>NW_018146874.1:0-216 GCF_001952655.1 Monopterus albus | reverse complement strand
TAATTTTTACTGTTGATATAATAAATGTTTAATGCAGAAACTGTTTACAGCTATTTAGATATAGGGAGGATAGTTTCACTGTAAAGTTTTACAGGTACACTTTTCCATGAAAATCAATTTACAAATTTTAGTTTTGAATAAAAGAGGAATTATTAAAATTATACAACTATTTAAATCAAAATCTGTTGATTTGTTAATATTTAGTTGAACAGAAAT
>NW_018146873.1:0-216 GCF_001952655.1 Monopterus albus | reverse complement strand
ACCTCTTTCTAACACAAACCGTGTTGTGTGACGTTCATGTGATAACTTTTAAATATTAGTTCTTGACCATACAAATGGGGTTATTTTGTATACTGACATGACAGAAGTATTTCAGAATCCATGGACACACATACTGAAAATCTGTACATACCTGTCTTGATTGTCACACTGTCACTCGGTTTGCTCGTGCAGTTCATGTCCTCTGCTGTCACAGTA
>NW_018146872.1:0-216 GCF_001952655.1 Monopterus albus | reverse complement strand
AGATGGGGCAGCTAATGGCCACTGACCTCACGACCATAACACAAAAGGAACAAAAACATTGTGCATATAGAGTACCTGTATGTGCGTGTGTGTATTTGTAACTGCATCTGTACTCATTACTGTGGTTATAGTATTTGTTGCTTTCAACCAAGGTTGCAAGCTCAAAGCTGCAACGTTTTCAGAACAACCTGATGAACCTGTGGGCTGTGAAATATT
>NW_018146871.1:0-216 GCF_001952655.1 Monopterus albus | reverse complement strand
TTTATATCTTTCTATGAGGGCTCCTCCCTCAGCTGTCACGGCTGCTAGTTAGATTTGATATCGGGTCAGGTATTGAGATGCCACATGTTATGACTGACATATCATTGGACCATACAGGCCACAGGATACTTATTGATCAGATGAATGACTGAATTCATTTTGGCAGCAGTAGTGAAAAAGAGCAAGAGGCTAGAAATTCATCACACACTCTCAGTG
>NW_018146870.1:0-216 GCF_001952655.1 Monopterus albus | reverse complement strand
CAGAGCAGAAAATAATTGAGGTGCATTTCCTGTGACACTACAGTTTCTTCCTCTTTGCCTCCCTGTTAGTAAACTACTGATCGCGTCACAGTCACATGATCATTTTCGTAGTTTTTCATTGGCTGCTGACAAAGCAAGGCAAAATTACTGTAGCTACAAAATGTATGAGTGCAAAGAAGAGGAACGTGAAAACACACAGTTTACTGAGGAAAGAGC
>NW_018146869.1:0-216 GCF_001952655.1 Monopterus albus | reverse complement strand
TTTTTTTTAGACTTTTCTTTAGTCTTTGCCCTTTTTGTGACATATTGAATCATTTAAACAGTTTTTAAATAAACTGACCTGACACCTTTACAGGGAAAATCACACTGCAGAGACTGGAAGCCAATTGTTTAATCTTTGGCAGCACATTGAGCTTTGTAAGCTTTAATGTCAAACTAAAGCAGGAACCCAGTAGCTGTGGAATAAATGTAGTAAAAC
>NW_018146868.1:0-216 GCF_001952655.1 Monopterus albus | reverse complement strand
AGTTTCTTTGCTTTTACATTTTTAATCATGTTAGTAGAATAGCTGTAATGAAGGCACTGTGGATCCACTGGCCTGTCATTCGGTCAGCCACTTTCATCCAGACTAAAATGTCTCACCTGCAGGCAAATTACAGGAAAAATTTGAATAAATGAGTGGAGGAACAGATGCTGGCAAGGTTTGGGTCTTCTTGTCCCCCTTATCCTACGATGAAACATT
>NW_018146867.1:0-216 GCF_001952655.1 Monopterus albus | reverse complement strand
CCACATTGTCTGACCACAAACAGGCTGGTGTTCATACCAATGTATGAAGTGGGTGATCCATCCACCCATCTGTCTGTCTTTTTAAATAACACTTGGAACAGACTGTTCACTGGAATTTCTTATTTATATGTTTCACAGAGTCAATATCATTTTCAAACACAAGACTAATAGGCTACATGTAAGATGTTTACTGAGTAGAATTAGTTCACAATTTAT
>NW_018146866.1:0-216 GCF_001952655.1 Monopterus albus | reverse complement strand
TGCTTTATTAGGTCTCTGTGTGAGCGGAGAGGTGTGTGTGACGTCCTCCAGCCTGTGAAAGATCGAATTAATAACAGGAAGTACAGGCTGTGTTGCTGTTTAAATTTAACCTTAACCATGAATCTTCACGCCTCAGTGCAGACTTTCACACAGCCCCCACAGTCAGCCACAGAAAACGAGTGAGGGAAGAACGAGCAGGGTGAAAAACAACACTCT
>NW_018146865.1:0-216 GCF_001952655.1 Monopterus albus | reverse complement strand
GGTCTATGCCTTCAGTGAACGTCCAGCACCCACCGATGTAGTAGGTGCGCTGATAACTCTCACTATCTTCACTAGACTGACCGACGATAACGATTATATAACAATAACTGTTAGCTAATTATTTTGGCGCCTTGCAACCTGAGCTATTTAATGTTAATCCAAGTAACCTACCTGCTGTAGCAATTAACTGGTTGGCAGTGAACCTAAGGTTGTTTC
>NW_018146864.1:0-216 GCF_001952655.1 Monopterus albus | reverse complement strand
ACACCAAAATCAATGGATTAAAATTGAATAACAGTTACAGTGTAAACATACCTGCACAGTAAGCAAGGGAACATGTGGATGGCTGCACAAGTTTGTAGACATAGTAGTTTCCATAGCAGAGTTTAACATGGATGGTGTGTGAGCTAAACTCGCAGCAGGTGCCCCAAGAATTACACACAGTGCGCATTACAATTTCACCTGACTGTGTGGGATGGG
>NW_018146863.1:0-216 GCF_001952655.1 Monopterus albus | reverse complement strand
TGTTTCAGTTTGTTATAAAGAGGGAAGTACTGGGAATTCAACCAAGCTTCGTTTTTAAAGTTGTGTTAAGGTGTGGTTTCCATCTTAAGACATCACCTGTACTTCAGTCCTAACTATGTGGCAACACGTTAAGGGGATTCCTTCTCCAACAGACTGACTGTATCCCAGGATCGTTGGCTGATCTCTCTGTCAATCAGATCTTTTTTCCTCGCTTTC
>NW_018146862.1:0-217 GCF_001952655.1 Monopterus albus | reverse complement strand
AGGTCAGGAGACCCTAGGCCTGTTCCTCTATTAGGGGTGACAGTTAATATTTTTAGATCTAACTTGTTCAAATACACAAAATGATCACAGCAACACTCAGAGAGACTGCAGAGAGACTCCAAACAACTAGGAACAAAAACATTAATAAATAAGTCACAAAATGACCACAGTGCCAGCAAACAACCAAAAAGAGACACAAAACTACCAAAATGAGACA
>NW_018146861.1:0-217 GCF_001952655.1 Monopterus albus | reverse complement strand
GTCAAAAGTATAAGAATCATTCTCTCAGGCCTATAAAAACATTTCATGGCAACCCAACCAGCAGGTGTTGAGATATATTGAAACTTGTACTTTACTTGAATATTTTCATTTACTTTATACTTATACCGCTATATTTCAGAACAAAATATTGCACTTTTATTCCACTACATTTATTTCACAGTGTTAATTGCTACTGTAATTATTTTTCAGATTAAGA
>NW_018146860.1:0-217 GCF_001952655.1 Monopterus albus | reverse complement strand
AGTGGAGGAGCCGATGAGCAGATCAATTAAACAAAAGGAAAATAACAATCAGCTGCAGAACTAATCAAAATAAACCACAGAGCATCAACTAGACACTGAAACTCAGCTGACGTGTTTGTCCAGTATGAAGACCTGATACTGTCTCAGTCACAGTGGACGTTGTCCTACATGCAGTACTTTTACTGCTAACACTAGAAGTACATGTTCAGTGTGGTAT
>NW_018146859.1:0-217 GCF_001952655.1 Monopterus albus | reverse complement strand
TGCACATTTTAATCGTATTCAAATGTGCTGGGAGGGCGCTGAGTCTATGGTAGGTTACCTCAGTTGAGTAGAGCGGACTGCTAAAAATGCCGGGGTTGTGCGTCAGATCGTTGACTCAAGTATTTTTTGATTAATTTACTAATGACCAGTTTTATTAAATTGGTTTTGCACCACGGGTATGCCAGCTAATGTTAGTTAGACGTAGCTAACATGGGGG
>NW_018146858.1:0-217 GCF_001952655.1 Monopterus albus | reverse complement strand
CTCATTAACCGGCAACACATCACATGCGACAGGCACATTGGCCTTAAGCAGTCAAAACAATCAGGTACTGTGCTCTGGGGGAATCCAGCATTGATGAGCTGGTCAGTAGCAAGAAATAGGCTTGGGGGCTGAGAGCCATACACATACTACAAAAGCTGGAAAGCATTGAAAGACAAGCTAACATGTTGGTATTGCTCTTTTCATAGGATTTGTTGAC
>NW_018146857.1:0-217 GCF_001952655.1 Monopterus albus | reverse complement strand
CACCCAGTGCCATCTTAAAAGGCACATGATCAATCACATGTGGTGATTGAGAGAAACTTTCAAGTTTGTACAGTTTAGTCCAGTTTTTGTTGAATTTCACAAACTTATTTTGACAAGTGCCTCTGTGACTATTCATTTTTTATATGTTTAAATTAATAGCATAGATATTCTCCCATCTTTTGGATCATTCTTCTTTTTCAAGAGCCTCAGTGGGGGT
>NW_018146856.1:0-217 GCF_001952655.1 Monopterus albus | reverse complement strand
GAAGGGGCTCCCACGTATCGGCTGTCCATACAGCGACAGAGCGAAGGAGTACTCTCCCTCAGAGCGTAACATGTAGCCCACCTCATATGTTCCATTCTTATTGTCCGTTATCTCTGTCTCTGCAGCCCGGCTCCCGTCAGCAGACATCATCTCTGCTTTTAAAACAGCATTTCCTGTTCGTACCAACTCCCCATCCTACAGACAGAGATCACTATTT
>NW_018146855.1:0-217 GCF_001952655.1 Monopterus albus | reverse complement strand
AACTGCTGTGACTCCAGATGCCAAATTACATCGAGAAATGTGAGGCTGCTTTTGAAGCTGTATGAGACACTTCTGCGAACAAGCAACATTTAAAAGTTTATCTCTTCCAGAGGGACTTGCAAAATATCTTTCTGCCCCAGGAAGATCAATAATGACTCTATCCTGAACAATAGAGTCCAGAAATGGACCCAACCTGTTCCTGACCTCAGTCACTTTG
>NW_018146854.1:0-217 GCF_001952655.1 Monopterus albus | reverse complement strand
AAATCTTTGGTTAGAGAAAGATTGTTATTGTCCATATGTATGTTGAAGTCCCCCAGCAGTATTACATTTGATGACAGAGTGACTAGATGAGTGATGAGAGTTGAGAAATCATTTAAAAAGTCAGAGTGTGATTTAGGAGGACGATAAATGATAGCAACAATAACATGAGAGGGGCCAGTAAGTTTGCAGACGAGACATTCTAGTGAGCTAAAAGTAG
>NW_018146853.1:0-217 GCF_001952655.1 Monopterus albus | reverse complement strand
ATATATACAGTACTCAGATGTCAATTTACTGAAAGCCCATAAATCCAGTAGTCAACACCTATAATCAACATTACCACAAATTTACAGTCAAAGTTTATTTGTATTCAGTGAATATAAATTGACCCAATATTACATCTTGCTATAAGTGCCATTATTCCCCGCATCATCTGTACACTTTCATGCTTCGGATTCCAGTCAGTAAGACCATTGAGCGTTT
>NW_018146852.1:0-217 GCF_001952655.1 Monopterus albus | reverse complement strand
CACTTGTCTTTTGTAAATGGAGTCTGTGCTTGACACTAAACTGTGGCGCTGTGAACACATCATCATATATGTGGTTAAATAACACACACAAACACTCATGGGTGCCAGCTCTGTGCACTGTGTGAGCCGACACTGTGACTCAGTCATCACACCTTACATTTTAATATCACAACTGGGAGCGTTCCATTTCGCAGGACATACACTTTACTGATGACTG
>NW_018146851.1:0-217 GCF_001952655.1 Monopterus albus | reverse complement strand
GTGACAACAGAGAAACCGGTCTATATTGATTATTATAGTGGACTAGATTTTTGTCTTCCTACTGGTCAGAGACCATCAACAGTAATGGACACATCTCAAAGAAGCACTTCATCTTTAATGATGTTCAAGGCAAGTATCATTTCTTCTTCTACTACTTCTTATGGCAATAATACATTTTTTCCTTTTTACATTTTAGGCCACCATTAGATTTGTTGTT
>NW_018146850.1:0-217 GCF_001952655.1 Monopterus albus | reverse complement strand
AGAAGCAATGAATGGGCTAGTACTGACAGGACACTGCAGTAGTATCAGGTGAGGATGCATATCATGGTTTAGAAAACACTCAGTTAACACATATCCTGACTTCTTGTTAGTTAGCACAGATGGGCAGTGAGAGAGAGGACAAATGGGCAATATGTTTCCCTTCAGCTAAATATTTTGTAGGCTAATAAAGTAATTTCTACCAAAACAACCAGTACCC
>NW_018146849.1:0-217 GCF_001952655.1 Monopterus albus | reverse complement strand
GGACACAGTCGCCTGCCCACACAAAGGTGTGAGGTTTTGGATGATCATCCTCTTTCTGATGAAGCAGACTAATATTAATAAGTGTGTAACTCCTCAGTAGATAATGCATGACTGCAGAAGAGCCGTGTCACAATTTCAGGCTTGAATTCTTTAAGACAACTTAACTCAGGAGGAAATGAAGTAGTGATGTGCTGCTACCTAAAGATCCTGTCTGGAG
>NW_018146848.1:0-217 GCF_001952655.1 Monopterus albus | reverse complement strand
TAGCTGGTGAACAAGGAGCAGAAGAACCTGATTTGGTGAACACCTAAAGAGAGCAAAAGTAATTGTAATCTGTAGTCAAAACCAATTAAAGCGGTATGTATTAGAGGTAGATGTTTTTTGGCACATTTTAATTAATCAGCATTGGCCCAACTGGCTGCACATTAGGCCAATTAATAGGCAGGCACATCTGTTTACTTGCTACCAACCCAACACAATT
>NW_018146847.1:0-217 GCF_001952655.1 Monopterus albus | reverse complement strand
GTTCGTTAAGGAGCCAGGGACAGGTCTAGATGCCAAAAAGGTACCTCTAAGAATCAAAGATGAATTAAAATCTTTTTTTTGTTGTTTTAACATCAGTGATGTGTATTTGACTACTTTATGGTTAAAGGCAGTATTCATACCCATTACAGGCATGTTTGAAGACAGAGTAGGCCTGGATTCCAAAGACTTGCCAAACACTGAGCCTCATGAAACTAAC
>NW_018146846.1:0-217 GCF_001952655.1 Monopterus albus | reverse complement strand
GACACTGATGATCACTTTTGTAAGTTTTCTATCTAGATTCTCCGTCTGAGCAATACTGATGTCCTTGACTTGAGGCCATATTACACTAAACAGACGTTCTGTCAGGGCCTCTTCTGAAACAGCGGGAGGATCCCAAACTCTTTTAGCGTATTTTACGACCTCTAGCATTGCTGCCCTGACAGCTAACTCTGTGTGAGAAGGTGATGACTTATTTTCA
>NW_018146845.1:0-217 GCF_001952655.1 Monopterus albus | reverse complement strand
TGTTGGGTTTTCCTTTCACTGGTCACCCATCTTTATATGATCTTAGCATATCTGTGGTGGTAGTATTTCTGGTCTGATTCCCCTTGTCTGTTTTTGCATTAGTCAACCACAACCAAAATTGTGTTCTTAAATTTTGTTTCCGCCTTTGTCAACATTTTACGATGCTCTGGCATGGCCAACTGTGGAGAAAGGTGTGTTGGGCAACTAGATTCATTTC
>NW_018146844.1:0-217 GCF_001952655.1 Monopterus albus | reverse complement strand
GCTCAGGACAGAAATCTAGTTTGACCACTCTCTGTTTATGTATGTTGCGCTTCATTTTCAGTACACTTTGGAAATTTCATTACAAAGAAGACGAGCTATCTGGCTCACTGTTTGCTTTGGTTTGATGCAGACAGCTGTCGAGTGATACTAAACATTGTGCTGTTTGGATTTACTGTGAAATTACAAACTAGAAAGTGTTATGGTTAGTCCCCCTCAC
>NW_018146843.1:0-217 GCF_001952655.1 Monopterus albus | reverse complement strand
AGAAGAGCGAGCTCTGGGCTGTAAAATTTTCTTCTGGGGTTTCTTCTTTTCATACCTGAAGCAATTCAGCCACTTAGTCACTGAAAGTTTGGTTGCCATCATTTCCTAATCTATAGACAATAGTTTGATGAGTGAGTGAGAAACTGACTGTCTTTTCCAAAGAATCAAATTATTTTTTACTCTTCAATATAAACATGTACAGTATTGTTCAAAATAA
>NW_018146842.1:0-217 GCF_001952655.1 Monopterus albus | reverse complement strand
AGTTTGGACAAATTAACTCTATTAAATCAGATGTTGTATATTTTACTGTGAGACATGTCCACTGATCGTGGACTTGGAGCTCTGCATCAAAATTGTGACTGTGTCTCAAATGTAGGAACAGAACCCCACGATGTGCAACCGCCCTCAGACATGTGCTGTTGGAGAGGACACTGGTGAGGAAGCACCTAAAACACCAGCAGAATTGACACAAACCTAC
>NW_018146841.1:0-217 GCF_001952655.1 Monopterus albus | reverse complement strand
GGGGACATGTTGACAACTGTTGATTAAGAGGGCTGATACAAGCTCAAAAGGCTACTGTGTCCCCATGCGTGTCCCTACATTATGGACCGCTGATGCACCATGCAGTCACTAGGCATAAACAACATGTAAAAAGACTGACATGAAGATGCAAACTATGGAGATCTGTGTTTCCCATAAAACCCTCCCATTTTTTTAAAACTTCATGTCTATTTTTTTT
>NW_018146840.1:0-217 GCF_001952655.1 Monopterus albus | reverse complement strand
TTTTTTATTTATTGAAAATTGAAAAGTATTTCCAATGTTATCAAAAGGTTTGATTTATAGATGAATAACAGTCTTTAGAGCTTAATCATCTGATCAGAATTGGATATAAGGCTGTGATCTACTCATGTGCTTACACCATTATTAAGCAAATGTATAACAGCTTAAAAAATAGATCATATTCTTTTCTAAGGCTGTGATGAACAGTTTCAATCTTGTG
>NW_018146839.1:0-217 GCF_001952655.1 Monopterus albus | reverse complement strand
ATGGGGACGTAAGATATGTTCAGCTACTTGCTGCCCTAACTTCCACTGTACTTTTAGTGTACAGGACATTAACAGTGTTTAAGTATAATTCAGGTTCAGGCTTTACTTAAGAAGTGCCAATCAAGAACGCAGGTAACAAATATCTGTTCCTGTACATTCAGTGTTGTCCAGACGAATATGCTATGATTTATACTGTATGTACAGTGGGTACGGAAAG
>NW_018146838.1:0-217 GCF_001952655.1 Monopterus albus | reverse complement strand
GAGACAGAGACAGGCTGGTGCAAGAAACAGCTGGAAGTCAGAGGGAGGACTCTGCCAACATCTGGACGGGCCCTGAGTCTCCAGTTAAAGGCTGCAGGGAGCTGTGGGCGTCCATGAAGGCTGGTGACAGTCGGCCCAACTGATTCATGACCAGTTGATTCTCCTGTTGCTCAGCTTCGCTCATGATTCCTGCAGCTGCCCGTCAACACACGACTAC
>NW_018146837.1:0-217 GCF_001952655.1 Monopterus albus | reverse complement strand
CTCTTGTCAGTTGAAGGCACTTCATGTTTAGAAAATGTACAGCTCAGGGAAGTCTCTGAATTAGTCAATTTTCTGTACCAAATGTATTAAGGGTCATAAGCAGAATATTTTCTGAAGATCAAAGTCAGTCATCACAGTACCAGAGAGCAGCTGATTTCAAGTGTTGAACATATGGCAGTATTTCATATTTTGTTGATCCAGCTTTGGTGAAAACAAT
>NW_018146836.1:0-217 GCF_001952655.1 Monopterus albus | reverse complement strand
GTGATAGCTATCCTGGCAGAGCTCTGCCTCACCAGTCATGTCCACAAGGACAAACCGAAGTGACAGTGGCTCCACTGAGTGAGTGGTGAAGCATTGGACATCTGATGAAATATTTAGCTGAAGTGTAAAACCACTAAATGCTTGCTATTTTATTAGAGTTTCCATATCAGACTCAAACAGAGGCAGATGATGTATGGAAGATTGTTGCCATGGAAAA
>NW_018146835.1:0-217 GCF_001952655.1 Monopterus albus | reverse complement strand
TTAATATCATCTTACTCCTTTTTAGCTGTATGCAGCATTGGCTAATCAGGGTGTGACTGACCTCAGAATAACCTGGAAGAAGCTGCCGATTAATCAGACGTAGGAAGAGCAGTGGCAACTTAAGGTACACAAACTGGTTTCCATGCACAAGGGCTGGGTATCATTCAAAACATTTTGATACCTATACCAATACCTTGACTTTGATACCAGTTCCTGA
>NW_018146834.1:0-217 GCF_001952655.1 Monopterus albus | reverse complement strand
CTCTCTCCTCTCCATTTCCCTCTCCCTTTTTCTTTGAAGGAGTGACAGAGGTGCAGTCAAGCTTTGCAACAAAGGGTTGGTTCATTGGGGTTGTAAGTGCCATTGTGCTGCTGCTGTTGATACTGCTCATCCTCTGTTTCATCAAGAGGAGTAAAGAGGGGAAATATTCAGGCAAGTGCAGATGGTGAACTGTTATAATCCGTTAGTGTTGATGATT
>NW_018146833.1:0-217 GCF_001952655.1 Monopterus albus | reverse complement strand
GCCATGACAAAGATTAATCAGCCCCAGATTAAAAAGCATCACTTAAAACCAAACAGTTTCCAGAATATATGTTTATTTTCTACTAAATCCTTTAAGGGTCTCAGATATGGTGGCCAGTGCTGAGGCTATCTGTGTAAGTGTTTGGCCGATTCACTCTTGGTTGTCCAGGACAGTTGAACAAGACCTGAAAGCATGCAGTTATATTCCGCTGATGGCA
>NW_018146832.1:0-217 GCF_001952655.1 Monopterus albus | reverse complement strand
TTTTTTACAAAATGATGTAATATCCTTGATTATTCAGTATTTACTTTGGATTTGCCTTTAATGAACACCATTTCCCATCAGCCCTAGGTGCTCATAGGCTAAACACCACAGCTCAAAGCAGCGGCACATCGAGGGGCCTCAGTGAGTCCAGCAGGACTGAACACTGCAGCAGATGTTACAGTGAGGTACAGCTGGGTACCAACATTTTCACCCCCCC
>NW_018146831.1:0-217 GCF_001952655.1 Monopterus albus | reverse complement strand
CTCAGAGCAGACAAACACTGTGGCACGCCCACCTTAACAAGAGCTGCTCAGGTTCCTGTCACTGACAGCAGGGGTTTGTATTTAAACAGGTGATTACAGCTGTTTCTGCACATGTTTATGTCAAACTATGGACATGGAAATCGAGGCTGTGTCCACTTTCACGATGAGTGATGTTTAACAAACACAGCCGTGCATACGTAGGGCTTCACAACAAACA
>NW_018146830.1:0-217 GCF_001952655.1 Monopterus albus | reverse complement strand
AATTCATTTCCACTATGTACCTCTTCTCTCATACTGTCCCAGTTCAGCTGGAAAATGGTGGTGATATAGAAGCTGGATTGTAAAGTGACACAAACAAGCTGTCCTAGCCAGAAACCTGCAGAAAAAAGACCAGATCAGTCACTTAAGTGTGCATCTGCTCTTTGGAACAGAGTTCTCAGTTCCATGTCAGTTCCCTAAAATTCTCAGCCCTAGCTGC
>NW_018146829.1:0-217 GCF_001952655.1 Monopterus albus | reverse complement strand
TACAACAAGAGCTACTACCATGTTAACATCATCAAATAAGTCACCACCTGTAAAACTATTAAATTAAAAAGTGTAGAAATGCTGGCTGCAGATGGTGTAAACCGAAACTGGTAATACATCATAATATACTTGCCAAAAAACTTAAGAGATTACAACAAAGTGATTCATTTTCAATTGACTGAACAACCTCCTGAGGTGTTTATGAATTTCTTTCATT
>NW_018146828.1:0-217 GCF_001952655.1 Monopterus albus | reverse complement strand
TGTATTGGCTCTCTACCGTAAACACTAACAGGTTTGTCACAGATATGTCAGTATTATATTGTGCAATGTATTGAAATGTTACACGGCTTTATATTTTATGTTCAGCACTTGTCTTCCCCTCCAGCTGTTAGCTTTTGCCATTCATGCTAGACCAAATCAGATTTTATAGATACATTTCTGCTTTCTTGTGTGTGTCCGAGATGTACAGAAGAAGATG
>NW_018146827.1:0-217 GCF_001952655.1 Monopterus albus | reverse complement strand
TGAAGTCCCTGTTGTGCTTCTAAACCAAGTGAAGTCCTTGTTTACCCTCTAAACCACTATAAGTGCCTCTTTAGCTCCCTGAACTCACCTCCAAAGCAGGGCTGTGGAAACGAACACAGAACCTATTACAAGCATTACTTCACTCAACACATTTCGGTAGGTTGCTATAATGGATAAACACTTAAAGATCTCTTTTGGAGGGTAGTGCTGTCTGATT
>NW_018146826.1:0-217 GCF_001952655.1 Monopterus albus | reverse complement strand
CATCAGAGTATGAATCAGTGCTGTGCACAGTCTGACAGGCAGGATGTGGGGATGTGGCTCATAGCAGTAAAATGACTGACATCGCAGAGTGTGCACGGCATCGACCACCTCCATCAACCTCTTCCTAAATGCATATTCTATTACAGTGCACACTGTTCAATCACCTTATGTTATTTAAAGGTCACTGATGTTACATGAGGGCTTGAGCATTAGGGCT
>NW_018146825.1:0-217 GCF_001952655.1 Monopterus albus | reverse complement strand
AACAATTATTTTATATATTAACAGGTCTGACAATTCTCTTTAATAATCAATTGACTGTTCAGTGCAACAAAGGTCATAAAAATATGTCCATCATTATTCCCTTAAGCCCAAGTTAGCATATCCAAATTGCTTCACTTTTGCCTGACCAACTGTTAAACCCTCAAACATTTAGATTTTGCTAACATAGAAAGCTGAGAAATAACAGATATACACAGAG
>NW_018146824.1:0-217 GCF_001952655.1 Monopterus albus | reverse complement strand
TGAACAAGTTCATTGTATGTTATGAAAAGGTTAATATCTTGGTGTCGCTGGTTGATTGTAAGCTGACCAATCAGTAAGCTGAATGACATAGTTGGCGCGCACTAGTTCCGCATTCCAGTGTCCATGTTTTCCAGTTTTTTTTTTTTTGTCTCTGCACGGGTACTCCGCATGCATGCTGCTCAGAGAAATAGCAAGTAGTGTTGCTTTCGTCAACGAA
>NW_018146823.1:0-217 GCF_001952655.1 Monopterus albus | reverse complement strand
TTATCTCATAATCTCATCTACAACTAGTTCTGTCAGCTGTCGTGGCTTTGCTCCAGGTTTGTTTAGACCAAACCCACACATCCACATTTTATATTCCCTTCATTGTTACTGTGTCTAAGATCGTCTGAATCTGTAAAACTTCCTCCCTCTGGCTCCACGTTCTCCCTGCTGAGGGTTTGTGTTACGGCTTGCTGTCAGAAATAACTGAGGACCCAGT
>NW_018146822.1:0-217 GCF_001952655.1 Monopterus albus | reverse complement strand
TGTAAATAAATCTATCTCACATTTCAAATGATGCATGATGGGATGTGCCATAAGTACAGGGTTTTTTTTCCTAATTTGTTGTCAGACAAATTGGGCAGATAAGCACCGAAGCAATGTGCAAATGTTTTAAACACATTGAAGATAATTAGAAATGAAAACAGGCGCAGCTAAAGAAAAAAATGAGTTCAGTGCCCGATAAAACATATAAAAAAAAACA
>NW_018146821.1:0-217 GCF_001952655.1 Monopterus albus | reverse complement strand
AAAAATAATGCTCAGCCTTTGCAAAACCCTACAAATCTGATACTACCTGATCAATAAGAGTGTCACGTATAAGACCAAATGTATTAGCTAACTTCAGAATTAGCTTTTTACAAGACTGTAGTCGGCAGAGTAACTACAGCAATGGCCTATTTTGAAATGACTAAAAGCAATTAGTTCTTTTTTTAAGGCTTCTATAGCTGTGTGAATTACATACCCC
>NW_018146820.1:0-217 GCF_001952655.1 Monopterus albus | reverse complement strand
AGTTTTAAACAAGTCATACTGCTGTGACTTTATCAAAGGGGAAAATGAGTCTTGTCAACTCTGATATCACAGATCTAACATGTACTTTTTATGCAAAGCAATACACAATAAACTCATACAGACACAAAAGCTTGAAATCCACTCACGGTTAAACAGTTCAACGGGTTGAGACGACTTTTGACCCATTTCATTTTCCGCAGTGCAGTGGTAGTCTCCC
>NW_018146819.1:0-217 GCF_001952655.1 Monopterus albus | reverse complement strand
TTAACCCACCAGGTAAAGGGATGGGCAGGTCTGCAAGAGCACAAATGGAGGAAAGATACAAGAAGTGCAATTATTAGGATGAAAATTTCTTTGTTCTGCTGCCTTACCTAATCTATGAGACATCAGTGTCCTGTCTCCTGCTGGGTGCTGGTGTCAGAGTAGCAAATCTGATATTCACTATACGAGTATGATGAAGATTAAACGAAAAACTGATAGG
>NW_018146818.1:0-217 GCF_001952655.1 Monopterus albus | reverse complement strand
AGGCAGCAGATGATGTTGGACACAGCATTGTTTATCAGAAAGTGAGCATTAAAAGGTTTGCCTGTAAAATAAAGAGAAGATGTAGGTAAGACATGAAAAAATAAAACAAGGACACAAAGAGAAAATATAAAATTATTGAAGAGCCACATGCAGAAAACAGATACTGTAACATAATTATATATATGATGAGCATATACAGTTGAAGTCAGAAGTTTAC
>NW_018146817.1:0-217 GCF_001952655.1 Monopterus albus | reverse complement strand
CTCCGAGACCACTTTCTCGGCCACTGTGGATGCTTGTTCATTGGGGATTGGGTAAGCTTCCACCCATTTGCTAAAATAGTCCTGGACCACTAGAATATAGCGATTGTGTCTGTCCGTTTCATTCAAAGGCCCCATCAGGTCTACGGCGACCCTTTCCATAGGGGCACCAACCCGCACCGTGCCCATGGCGGCTTGAGGGGTTTTCTTTGGCCTGGCT
>NW_018146816.1:0-217 GCF_001952655.1 Monopterus albus | reverse complement strand
GGCCAATAAAGCTGATTCTGACCGATTCTGATTTTTGTACACAATTTCTCTGACATGAAGAGGATGAGGTCACATTTGACAACAAAAAAGAACTATGTCAAGGCACTGAGTCATGCTGCTCCGTTAAACACATTTATTGTAGATGTACTGAGATGAAGCAGTGCAGTTTCTGCCTGTTTTCTAACAAATGGAACAATGGCATGACTTCAAGGACGAT
>NW_018146815.1:0-217 GCF_001952655.1 Monopterus albus | reverse complement strand
GAGAAACATACGGGTCGACAGCCTAAACAAACACCTATCTAATAAGTAAAAGTAGACACAAACAGAATTGCCAGGCTAAAACTGAATCGGGATGAGGCGCCAACGTTCTTTTTTTGACACATGGCTGAGTGTATTAACACTGTGGTGTAACACTGGTGGTGTTTACCTCTGAGGGTTCGGCTCGTTCTGTTTGTCTTGCTCATGTCGGATCATTCTG
>NW_018146814.1:0-217 GCF_001952655.1 Monopterus albus | reverse complement strand
TTAAAGCGGTTTCCATGTTTGCTTCACTGACCCATTCGTCTTCTGTCATATCTGACCATTTCAGTTGGTTCAAACATTAATTATGCAAACTGAATGTAGCATGTTAGAGCTACTGCAAGTTCACCCAACCACTTGAAGAACTATGTAAATAATAACAACAAAGGTAATTTCACAGGTAATAATATCAGACCCATTTGTTGAACACTCTTATTTGTTT
>NW_018146813.1:0-217 GCF_001952655.1 Monopterus albus | reverse complement strand
CTCACAACACCTTCAATATGGCCTCAGGACGAATGTTAGCAGGCAAGGACACCTCTCTGAAACTGACATGGCCTTGCTCATCGAACGTCCAGTGTTTCTGGTCACTAAAGGACAAGGTAACAAAGAAAACCACAAGATACATTTATGGAAATAATTTCAGTGTTACAGGGTGGCATGGTGGTTAGTGCTGCACAGCAAGAAGGCTCCAGGTTCGAGC
>NW_018146812.1:0-217 GCF_001952655.1 Monopterus albus | reverse complement strand
TGCCACATGTGCAATCACATCTGCTATCCTCCCAGAGCCCTCCAAGACCACACATGGTGTACCATTCAGCATGGCACTGTGGATGGTCTGCGAGGAGACAAAAAATGTAAACACAGCAGACAAAGACAGAGATGGAGAAAGAGAATTAAACTGACAACTCACATCCAGAGTGCCTGGTCCACCCTCCAAAACCACACACACCACTGGGATGGTTACA
>NW_018146811.1:0-217 GCF_001952655.1 Monopterus albus | reverse complement strand
GTTCTTAATTCATCAAAAGTATGACTTAATAATAATAATGTTACCCAACACATGTGATGAATCTTTTTTTCACATGGGTGCACCTGTTGTATACTATATATATTGAGCACACTCAAATCGCATTCATTTTTGTAATATTTGCATAAATTTACATGAGCTACAGTATTGCTAAAATGTTACACAATTTATACCACTGTTTGTGGGCATGTGCCATTTC
>NW_018146810.1:0-217 GCF_001952655.1 Monopterus albus | reverse complement strand
ACTCTTCAGCCAGTTTCCAGCATCAGCATGGCACACTCTTGGAACAGAGTTTCAGTTCCCCTCATAGTCTGTAGATACACCCTCACAGACCTTCAGCCTTGAGCAAGTTTTGATAAGATTCAACATATTCACACATTTCTTCATGAGCACAATTGCAACCTTTATACTGGGCAAGAACACTATACAAAGAACATGTTTAATTATTAATACATAATAA
>NW_018146809.1:0-217 GCF_001952655.1 Monopterus albus | reverse complement strand
TTCATGGATTTCTTTTATGGACTGACATACCCCTTTATCAAAAATCAGTTGGACGATTCAGATGAAGGATTGAAGGGAAGGACACCTCATGTCTCTTAGTTTGCTTCCTCAGTTTTATATCCCCTCCTTATATGGGTAGAACTAAGATGCAAGGAAAGGACCACTGATTATATATCAAAGATGGACACATCCACCATGACATCACCCATTGGTTTTC
>NW_018146808.1:0-217 GCF_001952655.1 Monopterus albus | reverse complement strand
CAAACTAATGAATCCAGTGCATTAACAACGAGTCAGTGAGATGTAACAGGTCACTGTTTGTGTAACCAGGACTTAAAGAGAGACTCCTTAAACTTTTAGGATTTCTCCAATCCACTCTAACACACAAAACTTTTGGGAGTTTGACAAAATAAAAAAATATCATGGAGGTCATGTCATTGAGATAAGTGCCTTCAAGCTCTTCTGACAACATTCTTAG
>NW_018146807.1:0-217 GCF_001952655.1 Monopterus albus | reverse complement strand
ACATGTGTATCATTGACAAGACAGTATATCAATATGATTAGATTACACTTATTTACATAACAGAGGGCTGTTAAAATATATTTTTAACATTTGTATCCAAGATGGAGGTAAAAGACTCAGCATGCTGTGGGACAGCACAAGACATGAACAGGACAGCAGATTCAGTTTTTAGGCTATTGGAGCCACATTTCACAGTTTGCTTTACTTCATACAGTAT
>NW_018146806.1:0-217 GCF_001952655.1 Monopterus albus | reverse complement strand
CTCAAAGGAGACACTGTGAAACATGTTGGATTGTTTATAAATTTCTAACTTATATATGGAATGCTAAATTACAACATAGAAAAAATATGAATTTCATAAGGTCAGTGAACAGTTCTTATTGTCAGACAATCAGTGCAGCAGAGACAATGATTTCTTCCTTTATTTTCTTTTTGCTGCGGTTATCTGTTCACCATGCAGATTATTAAATCTAGAGACT
>NW_018146805.1:0-217 GCF_001952655.1 Monopterus albus | reverse complement strand
AAACAATATTTTTGTGGTGTTTCCACTCCATTATTTATGATCATTGCTATTATTTTTATTAATAAAGTTTATATTAGAGGATGCAGGACATGATGTAACTTGTCTCTTCCATGGGCTCACTCCGGCTCACTTGGATGTTATGCGGACATTGTACTACAGAGCCGGCAGGGTAAAGTCCGCTTAATGTTTGGGTCAACTGACTCGGACATTTGCGTTC
>NW_018146804.1:0-217 GCF_001952655.1 Monopterus albus | reverse complement strand
TATGTTGATAGTTACTTTCCACCAGTGTTTATCACTGATCTTAATGCTAACCTATTAGCTCTACTGTGTTCTATCATTTTGGGTCTTTTAGATCTTTCCTCTCAATTAAATCACAGCTATATTTTTGCATCTTAGTTTATACTGTCTTCTTGGTAGCTTTAGATTTGAACATTTTTGCAACTTTGTAATAGTTTAGCATTATCCTTGCTTGTTAAAT
>NW_018146803.1:0-217 GCF_001952655.1 Monopterus albus | reverse complement strand
TAATAACATTTTGCTTTTAAATAAATAATCAATAATCAGTAAGTGACTAGTAACCCACCGATGCAGGCTTTGGCTTTTCCACCTCCTCGCTGGTCTTTCCCAGTGCAGCAGCTAGAGCTGGATCTAGCATCCAGCTGCCAGACGCCTTCTGGAGGGAGACCAGCTGCAGCAAAGGGTCTCTGAGTGGTGGCTGGGGCTCACTGTCACTCCCAGATGA
>NW_018146802.1:0-217 GCF_001952655.1 Monopterus albus | reverse complement strand
TTCTGCATTAGATGGCCTTATTCACCACTGATAGAGTGATACATCTGTTGTCTTTAATTTAATAACAAATTAAATGGTAACGGGTGATACAGTTTGACAAAGAAGCTAGGCAAGAGGCAAATAATGGATCCATGTTTTATTAACATATCTGGCTAATTTTCATAGAAATGAGCAGGATGATGTGGGGGTACAGAAAAGTATAGCAGGAAAACAGATC
>NW_018146801.1:0-217 GCF_001952655.1 Monopterus albus | reverse complement strand
GTGATTACTGAACTGCAGATTTTATTGTTAATACCCTGGCAAATGATGTTATGTCTACAATTTAAGCAATACAACAAGTTTCCCATTATTCTCTTCAACAGTCCAAATTGAAGACAATCAATCACAGCATTGTAGAACCTCTGTTGAATATGCTCACGTCTCTGCAGCTGGACGTCCAGGATGAAGGTAAGCACAGAAGATACTGTATGGTGGTGAA
>NW_018146800.1:0-217 GCF_001952655.1 Monopterus albus | reverse complement strand
GTCCAGGCTCCCCATTGGCTCCAGCCACCATCAACATGGCAGCCAGGGACCGAGTGACACTGCAGAACCCCAGACTCGCATGAACTGGGATAAAGTAAGACAAAGCAAATATAGAAAATAGATAATGAGCTTTTGCACACTTTTAATGACATAATATATTATATTAGCTGGTTTTATTATTGTAGAGCTATTCTGTTGTCCTCTACCAGTTTTTGCA
>NW_018146799.1:0-217 GCF_001952655.1 Monopterus albus | reverse complement strand
CTTCAAGTGGCTGCAGTAAGTAAAATATGCATATCGGCTCTCTATATAAATACAGTAAATGGCGTCTTCAGTAACTGAAGGTGAACAGCAGCTTCAAAATCAGATACACACAGACCAAATGCACAAACCAGTTTTGTAAAGATCTCACATTTTTGTATACATTATGTACAGCAGGTGAGATACAATGAGACCAAATACTCTTCTTGTCTTGATTGTT
>NW_018146798.1:0-217 GCF_001952655.1 Monopterus albus | reverse complement strand
CACTGTTGCCTCCCCCGGCAACATTAACAACAACATTAACAAATGTTATTAATCATTATGTTAAATATCAGACTACAAACACTACATTGTGGTGTACCGTTATCAACTGTGTAAACATTTGAAAATTCAAATCCTGCATTCTTAAAGAGAAGGTATGCAGGAATTGAGTGCAAAAACAGATTACATTATGTTTCCATGCAAAATCCCAATTTTTTTT
>NW_018146797.1:0-217 GCF_001952655.1 Monopterus albus | reverse complement strand
TTGAAAGTGACATTAACACATCGTATTTTTCAGTTAAATGTAATAAATGATACAAAACAAAAGAACAAAAATGAATTTGGTTAGTTGAAATATGAGGTTTAAACACAGGAACTGGACATTGCGTTGTATAAATGGCTTGTTTTATGACTGGGAAAGACTTCTTGTGACTGCCATCTTTACTCCCCCCTGGTGGCTGAATGGTCTAAAATATCTAGCT
>NW_018146796.1:0-217 GCF_001952655.1 Monopterus albus | reverse complement strand
GCCAAAAGACCTCACCTTTCAAATGATGACATTTTATGGCGTGGTTGCAGCCCAATAAGGACCAGTTTCATGTGCACTGGTTTGCTGTAAAAGTTTGTGATTGGTAATGCCTGGCTGAGAAAAGACTGTGATTGCTGTCCTTCTCCTGTATTGACAGTACATTTTTAACAACCAGTAAGTCCTGTGTCTTTGTTTGAGTTTCAAGGTTACTACAACA
>NW_018146795.1:0-217 GCF_001952655.1 Monopterus albus | reverse complement strand
AGGATATTTGTTAAAGGTATATAGAGTTTTAAGACAAGTTTATTTGTTTTACCCATTATTGCACCTTCAGAAACCTCATACCCTTCATCATAACTTCATTAGAACTGCTCTTTTCTTCATTTGATGGCAGTTTTATTAAAACATCCACTGACCTAGGGTCTAAGGATGGAGGGTACTGTATGCTGTACGAATTGTAAAGCCCATTGAGGCAAATTTG
>NW_018146794.1:0-217 GCF_001952655.1 Monopterus albus | reverse complement strand
TGTATATATAGAATGCTTGACAGTGCTGGGTCACACACACCATTGCCTGTTTGGCAGAGGCAGGATTGAAGGTTCAAAATCCACAAATCTCTGAATGGCTTTTTACGCAGGTTTATTTCTGGTAAATGGAGCTAAAGCCACTAGAACACGTGAGCCTAGCTCATCTTATCGAACAAAAACCAGTTTTCTAGAGCTCATGGCTACATTCATTCATTCA
>NW_018146793.1:0-217 GCF_001952655.1 Monopterus albus | reverse complement strand
TGGCAACTGTAGTTGCCCACAAGATCAAATGTTAGACTGGTTTTATTCTCTGGTGTGGCAGGATTACTTATTGCTACCAAATGCCTCATGAAGCTCTAAGAACACAGAGAAATTAGATGTTTTATGCTCAGAAGTGTTAAATATATTCCCAAATGTCCTGATTGTTCAGCTCCTGCTTCATGTTACTCCGGGAGATGATGCTCTAGTTTGTCAGTCT
>NW_018146792.1:0-217 GCF_001952655.1 Monopterus albus | reverse complement strand
TTAAGGTGCTGGTTAGATTTGGACCCTGGAGAAGTTGATCATTCAATGAGATCCCCTGATAAGAAGCTCCACAGTCGAATACCACACGAAGCTTTTGTTTTTTAGGATGATACACTCCGTGGTGTGGAATGTACCAAACCTTTCCATCACTGCGGGCCAGATCCTCATCTGGAACTTTGACTGCATGTCCTTTGGTAATCGTATCATTCATGAAGGC
>NW_018146791.1:0-217 GCF_001952655.1 Monopterus albus | reverse complement strand
TTTTTTTTTTGCCATGCCCACAGCTCCCTCTAAATTCAGGTCAGGTGCAACTTCATAGCCACTATCATCTGTAAGACCTTGTATATTTTCTAACACTTCCTGTTTAGTCGGCAATACTTCCCACATCAAGTACAGTGATGTGCACTCAAATGAACTTTAGACAGATACCTAAAGAAGTTTAAAGTAAGATGTTCTTTGCCCTCAAACATTTATACTT
>NW_018146790.1:0-217 GCF_001952655.1 Monopterus albus | reverse complement strand
TTGGTTGCATGAAAAGCTCATATATAGCTGTTCCCTTTACTGACAACACAGAGATATCCTGTGCTACTTGAAGACTTCCTCTGCACTATGTGACTGTGCAGTGGTGGGGACAGCATACAGAGTGGTTCATTGTAATATTAAGGTACCTATTGCCACATGTTAACCAATAACAGAGCACCCTAACCTTAAAACACAAGTTTTGTTTTTGTATTGTATT
>NW_018146789.1:0-217 GCF_001952655.1 Monopterus albus | reverse complement strand
GTTCCCGCCCCTGCATTGTCTCAGAAGTACAAGAGAGGGTCTTGTAATTCTAAAGTCAGGTCCTCTGTTTTGCTTCTTTGCACTGTGTTTCCACACTGAACACACCTTAGGCCTGTAATGGTCTGTTTTCCTTACTGGGAACTGTGATTCAGTTCTGAGCTAACCACAGGGGAGGTAACAGGTAAGACCATCATTTCTCAAACCTGCATGTGTGTGT
>NW_018146788.1:0-217 GCF_001952655.1 Monopterus albus | reverse complement strand
TTCTAGCCACCTGACCAGGCTGATATTTTGGAAGCGAACAAATTGCTAGCCTGACTCTAACCCTATCAAGTCACCTCAGCCAATCACAAACAGCCTTCGTCTCCTATAAGAGTTGGGTGCGTCCGACAACACATGGGTTACAGACTGCAAAGCTTCAGAGATTATGTCACTCTGCATGTTCCTTGTGCTTCTCGGTTCAATATGTGAGTATTTTAAA
>NW_018146787.1:0-217 GCF_001952655.1 Monopterus albus | reverse complement strand
TTCTGGTTTTGTGTGAACAGTTTAACAGCAGCATCCTATCTATCATCTTCTCTGATACATTAACAACTTGCTGCAGTGTGTTTCAGGGTCTGACGTGGCCCAAATGTGTCTCACCTGTGTACACCGTCCAGAACTCCAGCTGTAAACGCACAAAACACACAGTCAGCACTGTCCGCTCAGCAATAACGACAACAGCAAAGGGTTTTACGGTCAAACT
>NW_018146786.1:0-217 GCF_001952655.1 Monopterus albus | reverse complement strand
AGTTGTGAATGTGTAATTGACTGAATGTGAAAAAGAAAGGTAGCCTCTCAGTGGACCAACCCAGAATAAATAAAGGTTAAAATAAGTTGTATTTTCCAAATGTAGAATTAATACTTTAAATCTATGGCATCGTGCTGAATTCTGCCTGTGCAAAAGCACAGAATATCTGTAGTCTTGTTAATAAATATGAAAACATCTTTCGTTATGTCTAAAAATA
>NW_018146785.1:0-217 GCF_001952655.1 Monopterus albus | reverse complement strand
AAATGTGTTAAC
Organism: Monopterus albus; assembly: GCF_001952655.1. Lineage (NCBI taxonomy): Eukaryota > Metazoa > Chordata > Actinopteri > Synbranchiformes > Synbranchidae > Monopterus > Monopterus albus. Next base: position 205 of record NW_018146785.1, on the reverse strand, counting down.
TGCCTGTTCCTTCATGACACTTGTCTAATCAACACATAATAATAAAACATTTAAAAACTTTGTCCAGGTATCAATCTTGTCAAAGGTGGAAAAGTGACTCAGTCTTCAGTGAACTCTGGTGCCGTCCCTGAAAGGGCCATTGATGGGAATAGTGCTAATAACTGGGGAGAGAATTCCTGTGCTCAGACAAAAAATGATCTAAATC
>NW_018146784.1:0-217 GCF_001952655.1 Monopterus albus | reverse complement strand
ACTTCATCTACACCGTTAAGGCTTATCCAGACTTCACTCTGGACACACGCTTCGTTCAACAAGCCCAAGAGATTGCTGATGCTATTGAAAACAACCAAACAAGGCATGCGGACTACCTCTCAGAGAAGATGGTCCTGGACTATGGAACTCATGTTATCACCAGTGTCGATGCGGGGGCTGCGTTGGTGCAGGAAGACTACCTCCGCTCTTCATATGT
>NW_018146783.1:0-217 GCF_001952655.1 Monopterus albus | reverse complement strand
CATGATGATGTTGTCAACCTGAGATACAAAAGCTCAACGATCACAAAGAAGCAATCTGTACTGCCATCTACAGGAACGGTTTTCACATGGTTTTAACAAAGACGCACAGTGTCAGTGATGTGACACAACAGAAAGCCAGGTATTTTTTTCAGCTGATATCATCCAACTACAGTACAGAGCCTCAGTGACAGCAGTTTCAGACAAGGAACTAGTTTTG
>NW_018146782.1:0-217 GCF_001952655.1 Monopterus albus | reverse complement strand
ATTCTAGTGACATTATAATACGATTAGTCAATATGATAATAATTCGCATTGTACTGTAATCAGTGTCATTGCTGAACTCAGTGATATCAGACTGCATCATCACATCAAAAGAACATCGCCACCAAATGGCGAGTATAACATCTACATGAACACCAAGCATGGCGTGTACCTCAAACCTGAAATTGACTCTCTGTCTGACAGACAGGAAGCAGCAGGT
>NW_018146781.1:0-217 GCF_001952655.1 Monopterus albus | reverse complement strand
GACAAAGAGCAGTTTCAGAGTAGTGATCCGTCTGGCTCTGATGATGATGATGATCCATCTGGGACGCAGTACTGGCTTAGAGTCCCAGTGTATACCAGACCACAAAGGCCAGGGGTGAGACCGGTCCTGCAACTCAGAGACATCCTGCATCTGCTGAAATGCCTATGGAGGGCGAACAAGTTAGATCCCTACCTTCATTCGCTACAGACAGAGAAAC
>NW_018146780.1:0-217 GCF_001952655.1 Monopterus albus | reverse complement strand
TGGGAGTTCATCTAGTGCTTTGGTGCTTAACAATGGCACTAGCGGTTTGTGGTCTGTCTCGAGCCTGAACTTTAGACCCAGTAGGTATGATGACAGGCGTTCACAAGCCCATGTAGCTGCCAATGCTTCCTTTTCAATCTGCGCATAATGTTTTTCTGCGTCAGATAGTCCTCTTGAGATAAACACCACAGGCCTCCATGATCCATCAGTCTGTTTT
>NW_018146779.1:0-217 GCF_001952655.1 Monopterus albus | reverse complement strand
TAATATTAGTTGTGTCAATAGGCTACTTGTTTTGTAAGATACACTGGTATTGAAAGAGTTGCCCTGTCTTCAAGGGGTGAGATTCAAGAGAAGAAACTTCTATAAAAAGAGGCATATTGGATCTACACATTAAACACACATTTTCCACATGGACTGAATGAGGATTCTGACATTAGGCCTTTTTTAGGTTGAAACTTCTAAATCTTATGAATTGGAT
>NW_018146778.1:0-217 GCF_001952655.1 Monopterus albus | reverse complement strand
TTTTTTTAGACACTAGAATATCACAACATTTTCTCATATTCTTTCAAAGTACATTCATATGAAAGATAGTGTTCCACTGTTAAATTAACCTGTAGCTGACATGCACTCAGTCAAGCACTAACACTGGACCTGTGCATCTGTGCTGGCTGAATTCAAATGATGCTGCAAATGTTTCATTCATTACATACGACAGACACCTGCAGAACCACCTGTGTTT
>NW_018146777.1:0-217 GCF_001952655.1 Monopterus albus | reverse complement strand
GTGTAACACAGCACTGTGACCTCAGTGGAGGTAGAGATATGATGAGCCTTGAGCCTGAAGGTGCTCTCATGTGTACGCATCACTGGGACTCTGCTCACATCCATGGTGTTTACAACTGTATAGACTTGGTTTCTTTCTGCTTCTGCTGATATGAGTGTCTGTGAGGATGGATCTGTCTGTATTGTGACTGTGCTGTGTAGGCTATTATATGATGATG
>NW_018146776.1:0-217 GCF_001952655.1 Monopterus albus | reverse complement strand
GGACTCAAGTCACATGACTTGACTTGATTCAGCCTTAACACTGGTAAAGCACTCGACATGACTTGGTACTTATGATCTGACTTAGACTTGATGACTGAAAATTACTTGACTGTATTTAAATATTTACATTTTTCTAGATATTGAGAAGCTGCAGTTTGTTTTTGAAACAGTTTCAGCAGTATGTAAAACCTGCAGTGTCAGCAACAGGCTCACCACA
>NW_018146775.1:0-217 GCF_001952655.1 Monopterus albus | reverse complement strand
TGTTCTGTCTTACAGTGATTTCATCCAGAGGAGGAAACAAAATTCTGTAGGTCTATTTTATTTGCTTGTTTTCTGTGTTAGCAGCTGAATTAATTTGTGAATGTTACGCGTGTGGACAAAGGTGCAGCTGTAAATTGGGTGAAATCAGCTCCCTAGAATAGCTTTTTGCCTAAATGACCACAAGGGGGCGTCCAACTACAGTAAATGATTTTTTTTT
>NW_018146774.1:0-217 GCF_001952655.1 Monopterus albus | reverse complement strand
ACACACACACACACACACACAACTCCAACCATCAGGACGACTGTATTCATCCTCAAACAATCAGACGCCTGATCGGTCGATTGACGGGTCATTTGTGTAAACGGGCTGGACAAACAACAGAAACACTACAAAACGCTCCGGCTCAACCCTTCAGCAACAAGCAGAGCTTTGTTGTGTCCCCCCCGACAGCTAAAGTCCTCCAGTGTGCATCACTGGG
>NW_018146773.1:0-217 GCF_001952655.1 Monopterus albus | reverse complement strand
TATTTTGGGTTTTATTTTGAAAAACAGTATGTAGCGTGCTAAGGTACTTCAGTTAGTGTAACTTCGCTAATCTCCGGGTGGAGCACAGTTTTTTCTCTCCATGTGGGTAAAAGAAAATTAAGAAAAACAAGAGAAAAAGGTATGAAAAATCTATTGTTTCATACTAAAACTAAGAAATAAATTGATCAAGGATGTAAACTGATTAAAGTTCCATTTT
>NW_018146772.1:0-217 GCF_001952655.1 Monopterus albus | reverse complement strand
AGAGTGCAGAACATGCAGCACTTGTGTTGAGTAACCTATAACACATCCTCACAAGTAGAAAGGTTACCAAGGTGACTCACTGAACCAATGTAGAGTACAGTTTAGCTGCGAGAGTAGTCCGCTTGAGCCAAGCAACAATACTAGTGTTTGCAGCCAACATTATGTTCAGTGTAGATAAGGTGAAACACCAGCAGGATGTTCACTAGTGTCCACTGTT
>NW_018146771.1:0-217 GCF_001952655.1 Monopterus albus | reverse complement strand
ATCGGTGTTGCCGGACCCATCACTACACCACAATGACCCACCATCTCTCCGTGTCTTCGCCGGTGTCGTTCTGGGTATGACCTGGGATTCAAACGTCTCCTTGGTAATAAATCCATTTCCTGTTACAGATGAGGAGCTGCTGCCACTTCCATGATGCACCTGAGCAAGACAACTCAGTACTTTAGGACTGAGTGCAAACAGAAAGACAGAACAATCC
>NW_018146770.1:0-217 GCF_001952655.1 Monopterus albus | reverse complement strand
AGTACCCCTATGCTGGCAGGCATAATTCCAAGACCTTTGCCAACATTAATGGGAACATATGTTTCACTGGCAAGCTTTATGAGTTCTTGTCATCATGGAAACAGCCACATTGCAAACAACACCAGGGAACATGCATTACTCTCCTCAACCGAAGACCAAATATTTTTGCTGACTGTGGTTGCGTTGCCAGCATTAACCAGTGCAAGGCTGTGGGCCT
>NW_018146769.1:0-217 GCF_001952655.1 Monopterus albus | reverse complement strand
TCCCCCCTCTCTGTCTGTTTCCTGTCTGCTTCTCTGGGACCCACTGTACAACAAAGATGTAAAATACTTTTATCTGACAAAGTCTACAAGAATATTTCCCAAAATGTTAAACAAATTCTTTAAATTTCAAACTAAAAGGACCTTGACCAGTTCTAGCTGTTATATTCAGTTGACTACTCATACAGAGTTCTACATAGCCTTTGTCTTCTGTGGCTCT
>NW_018146768.1:0-217 GCF_001952655.1 Monopterus albus | reverse complement strand
CAATGAACAACAGGCCAACAAGAAAACAGACAGCAAGGAACACCAAGAGAAGAAAGCTCAGTTCCATGTTGTTGGCCCGAACCAGTGGTGTGTCTCTGTATGTGCAGAAGATTCCCAGGATGGAGAGGGAAATACAAGCACCAAGGACAGATACAACACACAGCACAATACCTGTTAACTCATGGTAAGACAGGTATTCGATAGTCTTTGGGATGCA
>NW_018146767.1:0-217 GCF_001952655.1 Monopterus albus | reverse complement strand
CTCTAGGCCCTCAGGAAACAGTAGTCCTTCTACACCACCACCGGGCGGGTCTGGAGCCGACTGACCCTGTATACCATAACGTGTGTGTGTGGGTTGTGTGTGTGAGTGTGTGAGTGAGAGACAGACAGACAGAAATATATGTCAGTGGAAGGTATGTTATCAACCCTGTACCCAGCCACTGTAGTATGGGCATTTACGTGATATATTACACAGGAAC
>NW_018146766.1:0-217 GCF_001952655.1 Monopterus albus | reverse complement strand
TTTGATGAAGCTTTCATGGACATTGAACCTTACAGTGTGTGTACATTCTCAAAGAAATTATAAATCTGTTCAAACATTATAACTGCACCTTTTCAGTGCATCAGAAGAAGCAATTTCAGTTAATTTCAGGGTAGGATTTTCAAAACAGTCTACTGTCTGCAAGGGGGAGGTTCACACCACAATGGCCAGGTGAGAATTCTGGGACACCAGAGGGGGT
>NW_018146765.1:0-217 GCF_001952655.1 Monopterus albus | reverse complement strand
TATAGTATTATAAATAGAACAAGAAAGCAAAGAAAGCAAGTATTTGACTATACACATCCAAATATTTAATCAAAATATCCAATAAATAATGTTCACTTAACAGTGCCAGTAGAAGATGGCTGTTTTCCAGTTCAAACTCAGAAATATGTTCAAATGCTAAAAATATATTTAAAGCCACAGGCCACATCATAGTGCTAGAGAATTTGATTTGGATTAC
>NW_018146764.1:0-217 GCF_001952655.1 Monopterus albus | reverse complement strand
GTCTGTGTTAAACTGATGAGCAGAGATAGATGGTGACTTCACCATCTGGAAATTGAGTCTGGCTCAATGCACAGAGACCTGCTGACCCATGATTCAACTCTTCAGCTCCATGAGGATTGACAAAAAGAAAGGCGGGGGGCAGAGGGGTTAGTAGGAGTAGAGGATGATGGAGGGAGGTGGAGTGTGGTGTTAAAAGTGCTTGTCATGAGGACAAGAA
>NW_018146763.1:0-217 GCF_001952655.1 Monopterus albus | reverse complement strand
CTAAATAAAAATATATGAGCACCTAAATATTTTTTGATCAACAACACGAACAGATATGTGATTATATTTTTTTGATCCCATATTTTTAAAAGTATGCATGAACGACACCTTTACAATCATACATTATAAAACACACACATTCCTATTTCTTATAAATTCAGAGGAATGTTTTTGTTAATACTGTCTTACTCCGCACAAACCCCCCTTTTAATTATTT
>NW_018146762.1:0-217 GCF_001952655.1 Monopterus albus | reverse complement strand
GACCAGACACACACTGCGTCAGATCAATCTGCCATACACCACTGTATTCACTAACTTTGTTATATCCAGAAAAAGTGACCATAAACTTTGTGAATAAGAACATTATGACATTGGATCAAATTATTCCAGGTGCAAATGTTTTCATTATAGTATATCTGGTGCGGTGGACTTCTTTGGATTCTTTGACAGTGCTGCTCACCAGTTCCACACAAACACC
>NW_018146761.1:0-217 GCF_001952655.1 Monopterus albus | reverse complement strand
GATTGGTTGCACCCCTCTTGCCGTATCAAGGTAAGTTAGTCCGGGTAAATATCCATCATTCTTAGCTAGCTCTAATTCGGTTAGCAAATCTGCCAGTTCTAATAATTTTTTTACCATCTCTGTTATGGATCTTAGGAAAGTGTTCTATTTTGCTAAATAAAGTTCTTTCTATTACTTCTGGAGATCCATACATTTTATTCAGTCTTTCCCATATTGC
>NW_018146760.1:0-217 GCF_001952655.1 Monopterus albus | reverse complement strand
TTCTACATTGAAGTTCTCCTAATAGATCAGTGGTTTGGAGGCAGCTGATTAGAGCATTAACCAAATGCTTATCAGCTCTAATTCTCTCTGTCTCTCTTTTCTCCAGATTACGTGGGATGTGCCAGAAGAGAAGAGAAAATCCTGTGTGACCAAAGGAAAGACAGAGGTGAAATATCTATATCTACAGTATATATGTTAAACGTTTCCTGGTTTTATG
>NW_018146759.1:0-217 GCF_001952655.1 Monopterus albus | reverse complement strand
CTCTTAGAAGGCAAACAAGACCAAATACTCAATCCATCACCACCTGGCCTGAAAATGCACTCCCTCAACTGCAGGACTATTTCGTACATACAGACTGGAGCATCTTTGAGCAACAGGAGCTGAACTCTTACAGAGTCTGTGCTCTTTTATATTAGGTGCTGTGTAGAAACTGTCACGGTAAACAAAGGCCATAAAAGCCTGTGCAGACCAGCTGGCA
>NW_018146758.1:0-218 GCF_001952655.1 Monopterus albus | reverse complement strand
CTGGCAAACAAGCTCACTACTTCTCCTCGACTCATTAAGACTCATTTTCCAGTTCAGTTTGTACCAAAGTCCTTTTGGGAACAAAACTGCAGGGTACAGTAGCCTCTGTGTTATTTGCTTGATCTCAATATATGATCATAAAAAGATGAGAGAACAGATGATACAAATGTAATGCCATTTATGGGAATATAATGTTTAACAACTAACTGAATTATATT
>NW_018146757.1:0-218 GCF_001952655.1 Monopterus albus | reverse complement strand
CCACGGTACAAACAGACAAAACCATCATCATCTTGCGCTCTGCGTCGGCGAGGACGCTGTTGGAGCTCCCCAGCAGGAGGAGCCCTTTACTCTCAATACTGTAGACAGCACTGATCCCCTGGGACGTGAACAGGTCCTGTGACATGTCCATGGGGTCCACATTCTTGAGGAAGTCTACAAGACCCGGGGAGAGATTCAGCAGTTTTTTACTCAAATGC
>NW_018146756.1:0-218 GCF_001952655.1 Monopterus albus | reverse complement strand
AAAAAAAAAAACTTAACTGAAATTACATAAGACCAGAAGGGCTGAGTCACAGTAATATGTGACTATGGCAGGCATCTGCTAGTGACCATGACATGACAGAGATTATCTTGACGCATTCCTCTACATGCTTATACATGACTAGTACTTTACTGTTGAAATCAGTTTTCTTTAAATGTAACCTTTATTTTACCAGAGTAAGTCCCTTTGTGGTTTACAGT
>NW_018146755.1:0-218 GCF_001952655.1 Monopterus albus | reverse complement strand
CTATAGCCGACTTCTCTTTTTATTCTAGCCCTTTATTTTTGAGCAATAAAGTCCTGATATACCTTTTCCGTGGCTAATTCCAGTTTAGCATTGAGGGCCTGGGCTTTCTTCAAGTACTTGCTGAGATCCGTCAGCTCACCAAAGGTGGCAAACTCCTCCACCTGCGCACTATAGCTTGCCAGCTCTTCAATAAAGTGATCCTGGCGCAACTGGAATGA
>NW_018146754.1:0-218 GCF_001952655.1 Monopterus albus | reverse complement strand
GTCCTCTATGCTATGGAGCTGAGGAATAATTTGCAGTCTGCGAATGGCAGGAAGGCCCAGTATGGGTGTGGTCAGGTCCTTCACAAAAAATACTTCCTCCTCACTCTTCTTTTCTCCTCTCTGAATGACAGCCCGTACTTGGCCTGTAACCTCCAGAGGTTGGCTGGTGGGCCCCAGCAGAGGTCGGTGTGGTGTTGTGTAGTTGCCATATTTCTCTC
>NW_018146753.1:0-218 GCF_001952655.1 Monopterus albus | reverse complement strand
ACCAAACTCCATCCAGCAAAAAAGAAAAATCAGTGTAGGATTAGTTTGGATATCACAAAAACAAACACCCTCGAAGACACCATCCCTCCGTACAGGTCAAAGTGTGTGTCCCGTTGGTTACTTTAAGCCCAAACAATAAAACGTGTGAGCGCATAAATGTCGGTCATAAAATGAGTCATTGAGATGATTTTCCACGTTGTCTGTTTGTTCACTAATCT
>NW_018146752.1:0-218 GCF_001952655.1 Monopterus albus | reverse complement strand
CAGGAACAGGAACAGGCTCGGAGGCAGGGTCAGCGCGCTGGCTGACACGCTCAATGACAAAAACAGGAACAAGCTCAGAGGTGGCATCAGTGGTCTGGCCGACCTGCTCAGGGACAGGAACAGGAACAAAGTCTGAGGTGGCGTCGGCGGTCCAGCCAAACCCCTCAGAAACAGGAACAGGAACAAAGTCAGAGGTGGCATTGGCAGTTCGGCCGACC
>NW_018146751.1:0-218 GCF_001952655.1 Monopterus albus | reverse complement strand
TCTACTTAGCAGACATACAGTAGCTGTAGCCATTGAGTCAGGGGGCCATTAGAGAGAGGCTAAAGAGCTGTGGGTTGCTGACCCCTGCCCTGGTTCCTCTGGGAACTGAGTTTGTCAAAAGATTCCTTTCCCCGAGGAAAGTTCCTGTTGTCTGAATGCACATAGTGAATTTTAAATGTGAATGCTTTATTTTAAGGTTATTTTAAACAAGCTAATTT
>NW_018146750.1:0-218 GCF_001952655.1 Monopterus albus | reverse complement strand
AACAGTGCACAGCAGATAAAAAGAAATTACTCCTAACAGTGAAAGTCTATGAGGTGTACATACTGAGGACGCAGACCCCAAGAAGCAGCACAGCAGCGTATGCGAAGCAGCTCAGGCAACGGAAGCGACCACCAACCATCTCTGTGGGGACAGGAACAGCATCTGTTTCCTCTGCTGATCTATCAAACTCTGCTGCAACAAGTTAGAACAGAAAAAAA
>NW_018146749.1:0-218 GCF_001952655.1 Monopterus albus | reverse complement strand
GATCATGTTTTAGACTTTTGCTTGTATTACTTTGTTTTTACAGTTAAGCCCTTTGTAACTGTGTTTTGAAAGGTCCTATACAAATAAATTACTATTAAGTTGACATTTCTGTGTTTTAACAGTGCAACCTAAAACGTGCCATTAGTGGAGCAAGACAAAATTATCCTGGGGACCTCTGGTGGCAGATTCAATCCTCTTTTCACTGCTCCGCTCACTCT
>NW_018146748.1:0-218 GCF_001952655.1 Monopterus albus | reverse complement strand
AGCTTGTCAAGGCACAGTTATTGGTTACATCTGTAAAACTAAAGACATCACTAGTTATTGCTTTTTCAGCTGGTAGCAAAACAAAAGCAGTTATGTGTAAGCACATGATCTACTGTAATTACAAATCTTGTTCAAAATCTGCTGCTGTATAGCCTTTAATTAATGTAGAGACAATAGACTTGTACAGTGCACAGGACCTTTTAGGCTTTGTCTCTTAC
>NW_018146747.1:0-218 GCF_001952655.1 Monopterus albus | reverse complement strand
GGGCGCAGATGAAAAGAGCATCCAAGCCTTGAAGAAAGAGATAGTAAAACTCAGGAAACAGGTTTCAGTTATGACAGTGAATCCCAAGCACAAGCCAGTTAGTAAGACTCATTCAAATCCAGTGCCACAGAAAGTGCACGTACCCAAAGACTCAAGTGACTTTTTCTGTTACCGATGTGGTGGAGACTGGCACTATTCAACTACATGTACAGCCCCAG
>NW_018146746.1:0-218 GCF_001952655.1 Monopterus albus | reverse complement strand
AAAAAAAAAGAGCTACCATCCCCCATAACCCTTTTGTGTTTTCATTTTGAAATAGACAGGGGGGTCTGTCTCATCAAACTCCCAGTTCAATAATGCAATAGGACCATCAGTTTGCATGCCTTAAAGCCCTGCATACTGCATACCACGTACGAATGTGGCAAGTCAGTGGGGTTTTTTAAAAACCTGAACATGCTGCACAACTACAAATGGTTGTTGAC
>NW_018146745.1:0-218 GCF_001952655.1 Monopterus albus | reverse complement strand
GTATAACAATGGCTTTATTACTGACTCTTTCACATTTTCCTTTTCTCTACCTCAGGTAAACCCATCATAGACAACATTACAGATGCCATCTATGGAAGCAGGAAGACCATCTGTGTGATCAGTCGCAGATACCTTGAGAGTGAGTGGTGCTCCAGAGAGATCCAGGTGGCCAGGTAATGTGTCAGCTGACTAATCTGAGCTGAGACACATGAGAAATT
>NW_018146744.1:0-218 GCF_001952655.1 Monopterus albus | reverse complement strand
CTCCTGATTCATCATAGATGTTTTGTTTTCAGAGCTAATTCTGTGGTTTTGGTTGTTACATTACATGTTATATCTCATTTACGGATACATGTTAATTTATAGACTTGTATATACATTTATCCCAGTTTATTATGATAAAGGTTTTCCTGTGCAATGCAGCCACTGTAATGGTCTGCTGTATTTGAATTAAGCTCCATTTTAATCTGAACAGTTTAATG
>NW_018146743.1:0-218 GCF_001952655.1 Monopterus albus | reverse complement strand
GTGCTCAGACAGTCATTAACTTTCATCTTTTACCAAATGTAGCCTGTTTGCCATTTAGGGAGGGCCTCTACTGCCTTACTGTAAAGCTATTGTGAATAATACCAGAGTGTATTTCTGCACAAGTTTATGAGCTCAGTCCAGACAACAAATGGCCCAGAATGATAATGAAGATTCCTCTCAAACCTTACGATTATTAGAGTCATATAAAAGAGCTAAAA
>NW_018146742.1:0-218 GCF_001952655.1 Monopterus albus | reverse complement strand
AAAAAACAAAGATGCTCAGTATATCACAGATTTACATTTGTGGTCTGAACTAACAGAACATGTGACATCTCTGCTTTTAAAGGGGTAAGTTATGAAAACTAACTTTCATGGTGGTTGCATTGTTTTCCTCCTCATCATCACAAGAAGCAGCCCTGTCATGGCTGATTTCTTCTCTGGAGACTTACTGGGTGATAATGTGCTGATCATGTTTGTATAGA
>NW_018146741.1:0-218 GCF_001952655.1 Monopterus albus | reverse complement strand
TTATGCACATGTTGTGATGTGTAGCCTTCTGCACCCAGCTGACTTCCTGAGTGGAAACCGTGAGGTCGAGTGTGGGTTTGCAGAGCAGAACAAGTAGCTCGGACAGATGTGGAGGTGAAGCACAACTATAATCAGAGAACGTTGGTCCAAAGGAAAATCCCTTTGTGCTTTTCACAGCCAAGGTGTGTGCAGTTTAAAGGATAAGGCCAGTGATTTTC
>NW_018146740.1:0-218 GCF_001952655.1 Monopterus albus | reverse complement strand
GTATTTGACTCATGAGCACAGATCTGTGCCACAAATCCTACTTACCCCAAGCTCTGTAACCAGGATGTCAGTAATGCTGCCCAGAACTGTGACACAGTCAAAAATATTCCAGGCATCTTTGAAATAATTCTGTGATCAGGACAAGAGAGAGACCAAAGAAGAGAAAATGGACAAAAGAGATAGCAGGAGATGGGTAAGAAAAGGAGGATGCAGAGGAA
>NW_018146739.1:0-218 GCF_001952655.1 Monopterus albus | reverse complement strand
TTTCCCTTTTCTCTCTAATGCTTCTTCCTTCAACACCCTTCATGCTCTTTCCATTTCCTAATTCAGTTTCCTTCCTCCCTTCCCCTTTTCCCTTCTCTCATAGCTTCCTCGTTTTCTCCCTGGCCAGTGAAAGTTCCTTGCTCCACTCCTCCTTTCCTTGCTGCCTCAATGCTTATTCCTCAATTACTTCCTTGTTTCCTTCCTGTCTATTCAGTGCT
>NW_018146738.1:0-218 GCF_001952655.1 Monopterus albus | reverse complement strand
CACATATAGAATTAAGAACAGTTTGTAGTGTAGTATACAGTTTCAGAAGATTGTTGTCCTGCTGATGGGGGAGTCAAATCAGAAAATGCTTCTACTAGACAACACGGACAAACAATGTAGTTTGTCATTTAATTTAAAAGATTTACTGAACTAAAAGGACTTCAAAGGCAAGTTCTACAAATGCAGATTATTAGGATGAAATGCTTTATGTACAAAAA
>NW_018146737.1:0-218 GCF_001952655.1 Monopterus albus | reverse complement strand
AAAAAAAAAATACGCACCACATACTGAACCTTTATTCCAATCCTGCTCTCAACTAACAAAAATATTTAACCCTGTACCAAATCATCTTACTAACTACCACAGGATCTATGCAAAAGGTGTTTTGCCCCAAACGTATCAATCTCCTCCTCTGAACCCATCTAACACCAAGTCAGGCCATCTCACTAAACCTAACCGAGGACAAAGGTTACTTCACCCCT
>NW_018146736.1:0-218 GCF_001952655.1 Monopterus albus | reverse complement strand
TTTATGCATTTAGGCTGTGGATTAGTGATTGTTATTAACCTTCATGGCCTATTTCCTGAGTAACATATGGTTTTAGTTAAGAACAGTGGCTACAAAATGTATATTTTAGGCAACTTCACACATTCAGTCAGTCCGCTACCACCTGCCACGTTGGTTCTCGCTGTTTTATTACAGTGGCCATGTTTCCAATTTTTACAGATTTTCTGCTTTTATCCCCC
>NW_018146735.1:0-218 GCF_001952655.1 Monopterus albus | reverse complement strand
AAACATCAAGGGGAGGCCTTTTCTTCTTAAGCCAGCTGTGCCTTACTAAATATCCTTCTGTGGGAATTTGGTATTACAGACAGGAAAACACAAACACTTTATTCTAGAAAATAAATGTCTTATTTCTTATATTAAGAGTCCGAACTGCAGGATTTGGCAGATAAGTTGGAGCTTAGAACCAATGAACTGAAGATCCAGGAGGTCATGCTTCAGATCAA
>NW_018146734.1:0-218 GCF_001952655.1 Monopterus albus | reverse complement strand
TCTTGTTTCACGCTGATATGTGATATCTTGTTTCATATCTTTCCTCATCTAATGCAGTAACAGCTATGGAATTTAGAGCTGATGTGCATTGTTAACTGCATTTATTGTGGTTGTGTAATTACAAATTGCATAATGCACAATCTAACTTATTACATTAGTGAAAAGATTGTAAATCAGTAATTGTGAGATGGCATGTTTGGTTTTCTGCTGAGTTCAGG
>NW_018146733.1:0-218 GCF_001952655.1 Monopterus albus | reverse complement strand
CATCACTAATGTCTGTGCCATATAGAGAATGATGAAGAACACTTGTGTAGCTATTCAGTTACAGGAGGGCCACCTGACTCTTGGTTCTGATGAAGTAGGGTGGCACAGTTAATTTTGTTTAATTTGCTTTACTTCTTAAACCTAGCCAGGCCATTGCAGCCAGGGATCAACGTACCCAGGTACCTGGCCTAGCCTGCTGCCCGACTTGCATTGCACCT
>NW_018146732.1:0-218 GCF_001952655.1 Monopterus albus | reverse complement strand
TACCACATAGTTAGACAAATAAACAAGTCAGTCCCCCTGTTTAGCATTCGTAAGCACTGGACACACATTTAAGGAATGGTTACCAAAGCACAATAATGTAGTTGTGTGGAGCCCTAAGGACATTTTAAGTGCATGTTCATGCACAGTATTTGTCAACAAGTGTAACTTCTATGAAAATATATTTATATTACAACTACATTCATCATCAGTTTATCCAC
>NW_018146731.1:0-218 GCF_001952655.1 Monopterus albus | reverse complement strand
GGGGCAATAAAGATCCGAACCAAAATGCAGATGTTAAGGAAATGAGCTGAAACTCAAGTGTTTTTGTTCTCCTGATAAAGACATTATGAGTCACAGTATCAGTTAGGATGCACTGTTCTCAGTCACCACGTGGTGGCATATCGACCCTGGATGCTCAGACAATGAATATTCCCTAATGCTACATTCGGGTCTTGTGCACCCCCCTTGTACAGGAAATC
>NW_018146730.1:0-218 GCF_001952655.1 Monopterus albus | reverse complement strand
AGGTCCTGGGAGATAGTGGAGCCCAAATAATGGTTTTGTTTTATTTATTTCTGCTTTTACAAAACAAAAACCAGATTTAGGCAACAGTTATAATATTACAACACACTGACGGTCTCTGCAGGTTCACCAACGCCCAGTATGGTACAATGTAGGATCTGTTTCAGTGTCCCACTTTATCGTAATCTGTGAAAGTGTGATGGAAATCCTTTTTGGCCAAA
>NW_018146729.1:0-218 GCF_001952655.1 Monopterus albus | reverse complement strand
TGTGTGTGTGTGTGTGTGTCATTTCTACATTGATAAGGACGTGGCTCTGTACACATGCTGTCCTCTTTAAATGTACATTTGCAGCTGTTGAACTAACAGCTGTGGTGAACCCCATTTGCTGCAGTGACCCCAGTTTTTCACTCACATCAATAAAATGTCAACTTCACCATTCAAGACAACCTTCAATTTAAGTTTGCTCCTGTTAACACAGACCAAAT
>NW_018146728.1:0-218 GCF_001952655.1 Monopterus albus | reverse complement strand
CTCAGGACTCTAGAGGTTAAGGAGAGGCTGAGAGTCTGAAGTGTGTGCCGTTGTCCTCACTTGAACAATTACTGCATCTCACCTCACACTATGACTGGCAAGCTCCATGTGGTCATGGAGTAGTTTGTTCTGATCATTCCTCAGTAAAAGTAACCTAGTTCCCAGTTAGTAGGGGTCAGATACTCTATTCTCATGCATTTTTGGCAGATCGTTTTTTT
>NW_018146727.1:0-218 GCF_001952655.1 Monopterus albus | reverse complement strand
AAAAAAACACAAGGCAGACATTGCCCTTATTTTATGAAGGAAAAGCAAATTGTGGACCAGGAGGATGTTCAGCCTCATGAGGTGAATGTGATTTATGACATCTCTTTTCAGTGAGCCTGGACAGCAGGGTCATCTGTTATGCTAAAGTGAAAACTGTCTCTTAAAGAGCCATGATGCTCACGTAGGCCCACCGCTCTCATAATCTTCATGCTTTTATG
>NW_018146726.1:0-218 GCF_001952655.1 Monopterus albus | reverse complement strand
CATGAAACTGCCAGATTTTTAATTGGGTTTGTAACGATTGTACCCTAGGACGAGTTAAAGGCTTGTATCAGAACAGAAATGTCTGCTGTGAATTTGTCTTATGTCTTGTAGTTCATTAAGGCCATTTTATCTGAACAGACAAGATGTAGTGACATCCAGTGATTTGCAGCATTTCTTACTGACAGATTCGCATGCTGAAAAAACGTAGAAGAAGGCAT
>NW_018146725.1:0-218 GCF_001952655.1 Monopterus albus | reverse complement strand
CGTGGAGATCACTGGTATCTATAGTGATTCTCTATATTTATCTCTCCCACAGCCCACGACCACGGTCATTCCATCAGCAATGGAGGTTTTGGATGTGATTGGTGAGATGAGAGTGTTTTTCCTGACTGATGAGCAGCTGAGGAACAGCGGTGTGATCACAGAGTGGTTCTCCGGCCGACTGAGTGGGCTCCTGCCGTCTGCGTCAGTCAGCTTTCTGT
>NW_018146724.1:0-218 GCF_001952655.1 Monopterus albus | reverse complement strand
GTTAAAATGAGACACGTCACAATATGATGAGATAAACTCTGGAGTCTCGAGGGTGCCACTGGAACAAGTCCAAAATATTTCAGTGTTTCATCATCAATTATTAATCAATTTGTAAATTTATACATTTAAAAAGCCATTATAAAGAAATGGATTTAAAATCTAGCTTGAAACTTTATAAAACCCAAAGTTTTATATATGTTAATAATAAAAACAAAAGC
>NW_018146723.1:0-218 GCF_001952655.1 Monopterus albus | reverse complement strand
ATGTCACACAGTGAAGTTCCGGCGGTGAATGTGTTGTCCTTCTTCTTCTTTCAATATATTTCCGGCAGGCTGTACACCATGATGTGTCATACTGCCCTCGATAGGGGAAAACATCTTTTGATCAGGCGCAAAATAGCTTTTCTAAATTCAATTATACAGGTGGGTGGAACCTAACTACCATCAGAATGCCATCGCCATGAGTTGGACGTGAGTTCAGT
>NW_018146722.1:0-218 GCF_001952655.1 Monopterus albus | reverse complement strand
GGTTGGTTCATGTAAACAGCTGAGCTGAAGCGTGAACTAAGTGGGTGTGTATGTGTGTACCTGTTACAGTAGCAGTGCGGGTGCAGTTGTACAGGATGGCCAGTTCTCCAAACGCTGTTCCTGGACCGATGGAGCACAGTTTCCTCCCCTGTTTGGTCACCTCCACCACCCCCTCTGTGAATACACATGAAAAGGTCTGGGTCACATTCACTCCTGTC
>NW_018146721.1:0-218 GCF_001952655.1 Monopterus albus | reverse complement strand
GGTCTGTAGTTCTTGGGGTCCTCTGGGCTGCCTTCGTTGCTCAGCGGGTTGTCTCCATCTTTTGTGGTGAGTGTTTTCCCTGTCTTTAGCTGTGGATTTAGCTGTTGGCTGGGTTGGGGGTCCAGTTTCTGTGTGTGGGTGTTGGAGCTGTGTCAAAGGTACCACATCTAATTGAATACTAATTACTGGAGACAATTTGATTTGATTTGATTTATTTA
>NW_018146720.1:0-218 GCF_001952655.1 Monopterus albus | reverse complement strand
TGCCAACACTACTTGCCCATGGTTATATGTTAAACTAAACACCTGTTAGCCTGTGTAGGGGAGGGTCGTCTCCAGTTCCACGGCAGACAACGGAACCAGCACCTCGTCCAAAACCCTTTGGAATGATTGATTTGAATGCTGCCCAACAGCGCACCAGAAAAGCAACCACAATGTCTGACTTGAAGTGAACTGAAAATACCAGGGCTCAGGATAAGGAG
>NW_018146719.1:0-218 GCF_001952655.1 Monopterus albus | reverse complement strand
ATTAAGTGCGATTCCCCTTTGAAGCCAGAAGCCATGTTGAACTGTGTTGTTTTGCAGAAGGCATGAAGAATGTGTCTGAGTTTGCAGAGCATTGGTACAATTTGCTGGAAAACATTGTAGACTGTCACACAGCTTTAGTGGCTGTTTCTTGGCCAAAGACCATTCGTGCTGTGTATAGCCGAACATGTCTGGGTGTTTCCACCCCTCAACGTGTCTTC
>NW_018146718.1:0-218 GCF_001952655.1 Monopterus albus | reverse complement strand
AGAAGGCTGCGCGTAGCGCTCGATCCTCCCAGCCGGCCTCCATAGCTAAGACCCAGAAGTCTATGGAGTAATCCAGTACTTGACGAGCCCCCTGGCGATTAGTCATAAGCTCCCTAGAAGCCTGGCTCTGATGTGAAGAAGGTGAAAAAATAGACCGTATTTCTTCTAAGAATTCAGAGACGGTGGTGCCAATGAGTAGTCCACTAGCGTCCACAGCC
>NW_018146717.1:0-218 GCF_001952655.1 Monopterus albus | reverse complement strand
AAAATCCTTTAATAGGGAACAACAGGGGAAACATGAGAAGAGCATTGGGGACCCTGCTCAGGATGGACAGACACAATAAGTCAGCAGATTTACAGCGTGAACAATCAGAATGAACGTCATGAACATTAAAACACACTAACAATCACCCTTTCACTCGTGGGGTCAACACCATAATCATCCATTTGTTCATTAGGGCTGGACCCAATTAACCGACTTGT
>NW_018146716.1:0-218 GCF_001952655.1 Monopterus albus | reverse complement strand
ACATCACAGCAATTATATTAAACTGTTGTAAGAATCGCATAATAGACAGCGTTATTTAGTCCATTGCTATTTTTGTTCATATTGGCAGTGGACTGGGTAAACAGGTGAACACAATAACATGCACGCCTGTTAAATAGTGCACAATTACCCTGAAAACCAGAAAGCAATGTTTGATGTCACAGTGGTGCATGACTTGACTAGGTGTGTTTGTCTCAACA
>NW_018146715.1:0-218 GCF_001952655.1 Monopterus albus | reverse complement strand
TATCTGGTGGACTGGGAGGGTTACAGTGCAGAGGAACGGTCCTGGATTGCCCACTCCTTTATTCTAGATCCTGCCCTTCTCACCACCTTCTTCCAAGCGCACCCGGACAATCCTGGGGTGACCCGGTGATTTTCTTGTGGGGTTAATTTGTTTGAATTATGTAAACAGAGGAAACATGAATGTCCCACAACTTTCAATTTTTAAACATGCAACAAATT
>NW_018146714.1:0-218 GCF_001952655.1 Monopterus albus | reverse complement strand
GTTTTCCACTAAAACCAACACTGCAGCTTAACTGATGCAAATAAAAACCCATCACTGGGCCTTCAGGAGTAAATTATTACTTCTCCAACAAGCCGTTGAAGAGTTTTGATGTAACATTTAATTTGACAATTTTGAATTCTTGTGGATTGTCCAGGGGCTAGAGTCGCTGGATTTTAGTCACAAATCTCTGTTGCCCAGCCTCCATTTCCTGGAGGAAC
>NW_018146713.1:0-218 GCF_001952655.1 Monopterus albus | reverse complement strand
TTAAAGAAGAAACTCACACAAAAACTTCAACATTTCCATTATATAAGAAACAACCTGCATCAAAATACGGTCACGGTTCAGCCTGTGTAACATGAGTGTGTCTGTCCTGTAACAAAATAAACCTCACACCATGACTTGGGCTTTACAGGAACGTGTGCAGCCTTAGGAAGCGTTGGTGTCAGTGGAGTTTCATCCAGTTATTCATTAACTCACCAACA
>NW_018146712.1:0-218 GCF_001952655.1 Monopterus albus | reverse complement strand
TAACTGATTTACTAATATCTAACAATGAATAATTTAGCTATCTGGGATTTCATCCAACAGCAGGACTGTCAGTTTACCTCATCCATTGTAAGAAGGTAAAAGAGTATAAAGGGGAGAACAAGTCTTTGTCTTGCAGTTGTTCAGTTCGGTTTATTCATGTAACCTGCACCTCTTGCAAGAATAAATTTGTGCATGATACAATCTCTGTCTGAGTTCTT
>NW_018146711.1:0-218 GCF_001952655.1 Monopterus albus | reverse complement strand
CTCTGACAATGTAACAAAAGCCCTCAACGAACTGTTCCACACTCTGGAAGCAGCAAAGAAGCTTGTCGAGAAATACGCCTTGGCCACTTGGGTGAAGCGCATCCTGAAGTCCAGCAGCCACGGAGACGAGTTCGCCAATGTGAACGAACGGCTCAACGATGCCTATCAGGTGCTGTCTGGAGCTCTGCAGGTGGAGCAGGGGAATGTGCTGTGCAAGG
>NW_018146710.1:0-218 GCF_001952655.1 Monopterus albus | reverse complement strand
GGGGAAAAAAGGCTTTATATCACATATGTATATAAAAAATGTAATGGAGTTAGTGTTTTTATGTTCCAGTTAATCCAGATGAAAGTAAACAAATGTTAACAAAACAAAAACATTCTGGTATATAATTTTATGTGTGCATGTGTTTGTGTTTCTACATGAACTCACAGGTGGTGAAATGGTGGAGGCAACACTGAGAGGTATCCAGATTGTCACATCAC
>NW_018146709.1:0-218 GCF_001952655.1 Monopterus albus | reverse complement strand
AAGAAGCAACCACTTGCATCATCAACTAAGCAATATTTGTTTCTGTTCTGTGCGGACAATGCATGACAACAAAGTCAATCTTACTGTGGATGATTTTATTACTTCTGAGTTGCAAACAACGGCCCTCTCACCTGCCCTCCTACTTCCACATCTACCATGCAGGTCAGAGGATGAAATGGGCTCATGCTGCACGAACATGATGGTTTTTGAAGAGACAG
>NW_018146708.1:0-218 GCF_001952655.1 Monopterus albus | reverse complement strand
ACCTCATCTATATTATTTTATTGTACCTGAACTGTAGTTTCTTATTTTGATTGCAGCATCTGGCCTGAGCCTGAATCTGGGCATTAACCTCTTCTTCATCGTTGGCTGCCTGCTGGTGTGTGGAGTGGTGATCTACCGATCAAGGAGGTTCAGAACTAATTACCAAGTCCTGCCAATGTCTGACTCAGAATGAAAACAGAGAAGCTGCTTTAATCCAC
>NW_018146707.1:0-218 GCF_001952655.1 Monopterus albus | reverse complement strand
ACAAAGGTGGAGCTGTTTATATTAAGAGAAAGACACACATGATTTCAGAGACCTTCACATCTGTGGATCAGATAAATGTCTTGATGAAAACTCGGATATTAACCTTTAACAGCAGCACCGATTTATTAAAATGGTTCTGAATCAAATGGAAAATGTTTTTACTTCAAAGCGTAGTAGGTAAATGATATACAAAATTGTTATACCCCAGTTCTTTTATT
>NW_018146706.1:0-218 GCF_001952655.1 Monopterus albus | reverse complement strand
ACTCCGATGAAGCACTTTACAGATTTAACTTGCCCTGGCCACCGGGAGCAACTCAGGATTCAGTGTTTAGCACCGACTTTACCTGCAGCTCAGGTCAACAGTTTTATTGATAACTTGGATGAATTGCAGAGACGTGGTACTGGTATTAATACTCCTCCAGAGAGATTTGTAGAAACTCACAGCACAGCTGAGCAATAGCACACAGCTCATATGGCTCT
>NW_018146705.1:0-218 GCF_001952655.1 Monopterus albus | reverse complement strand
GCCCTTTTTCCTCCTGTATGGTCGTCATCCACGCCTCCCAGTCGACCTGCTGTTTGGGTTAATTGAAGAGGAAGAATCATATTCACCTAAAGGATACGCAGAGAAATGGGCTGAGAAAATGTCAGAGGCATACCGGATTGCCAGTGAGAACAGCAAAAAATCCAGTGCAAGGGGGAAAGGGACATATGACAAGAAAGTGAGGGGAGTCGTGTTGCAAC
>NW_018146704.1:0-218 GCF_001952655.1 Monopterus albus | reverse complement strand
CCCTGCCGACATTTTATTAGTGTGTGGAATTGACACACTAGTGTCCTCAGACATTACCACTCTGAAACATAGAGTGGTGTATCTGTTATACAAGGAAGTCAGTGAGTGAACAAGTGATTTCAAACAAAGCCAGAGCTACTAACATTTTAAAATCATGTAAAAAAGTATTTTGTATTTGATTTGTACACAGACTATAAATGTTTGATTCTGTCTGTGTA
>NW_018146703.1:0-218 GCF_001952655.1 Monopterus albus | reverse complement strand
TTCATGATCCCTGATAGTCACATGACAAAACACACAACAGTACTAGAGATGAGATGCTACAGTATAAACATGTCACAGAGGTCATTTGTTATGACTGTTGAGGTGAAGGTAAGGTTGCCACAGTATGAGATTTTTCACGATATGGTAACCGTCTCAGAAAATGTCATGGTTCCACAGTATTAGGGTATACCATATTACACAATTACTATTATTATCAG
>NW_018146702.1:0-218 GCF_001952655.1 Monopterus albus | reverse complement strand
TTTTTATTGCAAGTGACTGTCAGTTGACTGAGCTGGATTGCAGTGACTGACCCTAAAGAATAAACAATTAGAAACATGATTTAAAAAACAGCATATAACTAGAATGTTGAATAACTAAAGCATGATAGCACCAGTAGGAGAGGAAGTATCTGCATCCTTTACTTAAGTAAAAGTACAACTATCACACTGTAACAGTAGCCTACTCTGTTACAAGTAGA
>NW_018146701.1:0-218 GCF_001952655.1 Monopterus albus | reverse complement strand
CATATATTTATGTTTATATATCTGCGAGCCTGGCTTGGTTTTGCCAACTCACTGTGCTGGATTTGATATTACTACATTTGAATTGGGCTTTTATTTTGTTTTGTAATGACCCAGTATATCGACAGTGTCTGTTCTTGTCTCCATAGCTGTTGGAGTCCACAGACGTTAAGGAAGACTCAGTCCTCTGCTGTTCCATGGAGGTATGGACCACACACATT
>NW_018146700.1:0-218 GCF_001952655.1 Monopterus albus | reverse complement strand
TTTGCCAATCACCTGTCAGTCAAATGAGTTACACTGCTGTCATGTTTGTTTACATTAGTTATATCATTCAGTGATGTTAGAAACTGTTTTGGACAATGTTGTGTTAAGCCTTAGAAGTCTTTTATTCCTAAATGAAACAATGAACATGTAACATTACTACACAAGAAACACAAGGTATGTTGCCATGGATGCAGTTAGTTGTGCTGTGGCCTGCAGCA
>NW_018146699.1:0-218 GCF_001952655.1 Monopterus albus | reverse complement strand
GTTTATATCTCTGCTTTTCAGTTTCCTTAAATGTTATTTTAGAACAAACGTGTCACTATCACATTTGGGTATAACACCAAAAGCAAAGACCAGTATGGCATTATGATGTATCACAAGAATCGACTGATCAAAGGCTATGAACGTGTGGGCTGCCAGCTTAAGGTGAGTCTCTGCTGTTACAGTGAGCTGGTTTATTACAGGTTTTCAGTGGTGCCTAA
>NW_018146698.1:0-218 GCF_001952655.1 Monopterus albus | reverse complement strand
CCCGAAATGCACATCTGGGGCACAAATACGTGATCATACTGTTCTTTATTTTACCATAGCGTAGGAACGCAGTGCCTCCTGTTGACAATATGAGGAAGGAACTGAGCAGGAGTAACACAATGATATAGCTAACAGATACAGGCATTTATTAGTTCTACAAGTGGTGCAGTGACAATAGCTCAATTAATGTACCTATTTATTTTCTTTGGAAGTCTGAC
>NW_018146697.1:0-218 GCF_001952655.1 Monopterus albus | reverse complement strand
CATTCATGCTCAACTTTCACAAAAAAGAGAGAGAATTCTTGTCGCTATCTCTCCTAACTGGAATGAAACTGTATGACCCGAGAAACAGATTTTTTCACGTTTTTGATTCCGCGTGGTTAGAAGAGTCTGAAGATTCAGGAAACACCATCAGAATCTAGGCCAGTGCTGTGAAAGGACAGTGTGGGGCTGAGACAGGCACGTGCACAGGTAGGGCTCAA
>NW_018146696.1:0-218 GCF_001952655.1 Monopterus albus | reverse complement strand
ATTTTTCCGCTCACTCGCCTGTTTGTCAAGCGGCTCTAACAGAAAATCTTTCAGGGAAATCTGTCCAATCAGCACCACTGTCAGGTTCGACGAGTAAAGCTGCCGATAACGTCTGAGGTGAACTCAATTATAAGGCCAGACGAGAATAAGCATAACACTGTCTCTTGACTCAGAGCACTAGACAGTAACACATGATGTTAGGGTGATTTTCATTTTTA
>NW_018146695.1:0-218 GCF_001952655.1 Monopterus albus | reverse complement strand
AAAAAGCAGAGGTGAGATTCTGCAGCAACCAAAACAGACATCTTTGTTAAATTAAGAAAATGAGAAAACAAACAAAAAAACTAACTTAAATAAAGCAATCTGTTTGGTGAAATTTCAGATTAATACTAGCACTACTTGTTTAAACCCACTACTGTGCATGAGAGTGGGATAAAAATGTATAAATAACTTGTCTATATATATTGTTAATGTAAAATAAA
>NW_018146694.1:0-218 GCF_001952655.1 Monopterus albus | reverse complement strand
AACATCAAAATGACAGGTAAACAGGTGTAGCCAACACACTGCACATATCACTTGTCTCTGAGGAACTGTTAATGAGCACAATGAATCTCTGTAGACTCCACAGACCTGTGATGGAGAAGGTGCTGGTAGAAATTCTCCTCCAAACAGGTCGATGATCTGCTCCTCCACCACCTCCTTGGTAGGTGTGACCTTTGGTGGTGGAGGCACCGGCGGCCCCT
>NW_018146693.1:0-218 GCF_001952655.1 Monopterus albus | reverse complement strand
TTTATGATGAAGGTCACGCTGCCATTATGGTGGAAAATTTTGATTTCTTTATGGGCTTCATATGAAACCTCAATACTTGAGCATCAATCAAATCAGCTGTCAACTGTCACCGAGTATCAAAAGTTGTGTAACGACCTGAGACAGAAGATGACTTGAATGCAGGGATCAGGCTGAACACGGACAAACAGTCCAAATATTGAGGTTTAATTTCCAGACCA
>NW_018146692.1:0-218 GCF_001952655.1 Monopterus albus | reverse complement strand
TGTTGGAGATTTTTTTTCAAACCATGAAGGAACACTTTAGTTTTAAGTTTATTAGAAAAATTCTAACTCACCAAATTTGAAGATGCATGGTTTTTCTAGTGGTTGAACAATATGCATTTTTCTTTGGCTGATGCTGATCTTTAGAGAGCCGGAGGCCGATATATATAATGCCTGTATTATGTTGATGTTTATTTTCTTTTTGCATCAGATAAAATACA
>NW_018146691.1:0-218 GCF_001952655.1 Monopterus albus | reverse complement strand
CCACCACCTCCTGAGGGAAATATCTGGTTCTTCAGTTACTAAATGCCTACTGATCTCTGACTGGGGCTGTCAGCTGTTTGCTGCTGAGCTGGTTATGAGAGTGGGTTTTAAGAGCTGTTTCTGCTACTTACTTCCTGCTCCAGCTGTTAACATCTCTACAAAGGCAGTGAGAGTGAACCCACTTAGTCAACAATGAGCTGAAACCCACTGTAAAGCTC
>NW_018146690.1:0-218 GCF_001952655.1 Monopterus albus | reverse complement strand
TGTAACAAACATGGATGTTGTAAGATCTGAAAATGTAAAAGTTAACAATGCAGTGTTAGTCAGTGGATTGACTCACAGTGAGGGAGACAATGAAGTTTTCGAGTTCCTGAAACAGTTTGGGCGTGTGACGAGGTTAGTTGAGGTGCCGTCCCCAGACAAGGAGGTCGAGGTTATTGTTGAATTCCAGCATGAAGCCACAGTGAGGGAACTAGAAAAAC
>NW_018146689.1:0-218 GCF_001952655.1 Monopterus albus | reverse complement strand
GGCATGCGTACACCCAGACAACCTGATGCTGATTCTCTAGGGATATCAGAACTTTGGTTTTGTAACTGATCTTCATTTTCAGCATTTTCGGAATCTTCTGCTTCACCAGAGTCTAAAAGACACATGTAGCTGTGGTCATCCTCTGCTGTTTCATAGGTGCACAAGACACTATCATGAGACACTGTGTCTGCTTCCTCCTGTTCAGACTGTTCTCTTCT
>NW_018146688.1:0-218 GCF_001952655.1 Monopterus albus | reverse complement strand
AGACATCTTCAACCCACCGGGGAGGGCGGCATTGACATCACCGACCCACCGGGGAGCAGGAACAGAGGTGGTGGCTGGAGCATCTATGTTGGCACACTGAGAAGTGGGGGGCCCTACCACAGGAGGTGGAACGTGGCTCCAGGACAGGCAGAGGCTGCAGCTGAAGTTCAGGCTGGGGAACAGGCTGGGAAGGAGGCTGCAGCTGGAGGTCAGGCTGG
>NW_018146687.1:0-218 GCF_001952655.1 Monopterus albus | reverse complement strand
AAAAAAACTGCACGGTTTTTATATATAGGTTTTATGTATAAAGCCACGTTATCTTGGTGATATGTGCAAAAGTATGATTAAAAATCACAATGACATTTAAAACTATTGTAATTGCAAATTAAAATGAGTAACATGACAGTTTATAATGCTGATGATAAGGCTGCGTCTCGTGTTTTGCACAGTTGTACAAGCAGCTGTGAGATTGTCGGCCATGTCAG
>NW_018146686.1:0-218 GCF_001952655.1 Monopterus albus | reverse complement strand
TCACCAGTCTATCTCTAGAAATTTGGGTGGTCTTGAATTTAGAAATTTGGGCAGATTTGAACTTAGACGTCAGCCTGCTCTGACGTCTGTCTTCATTGCTAGTGTCTCATCTTAATCTCTGAATCTTTTGCTGCGTCTCCTGACTGTCTCTTCACTGTTTCCCTTTGACCTCTTCCTAGATGCTTTCTTTTTTGGCTGAGGGATTGCCTCCTCCTCCT
>NW_018146685.1:0-218 GCF_001952655.1 Monopterus albus | reverse complement strand
TCTTGGGTGGAGTATCACTTTAAAGTTTGCTTTTGCTTGAGATTTTTAGCCTATAATTATCGACATATCCTTTGAGAAATTGCACCAAGTTGCACTTTAAATCAGGTCATTCGATTCTTTGTCACTGGAAGGAGATAGTGATAATGGCCTCACACTTTCCTGCTCGTTAATGTAGATGCTTCATTCGTACGTGGAACATGTACCAGCTGAGTACAGCG
>NW_018146684.1:0-218 GCF_001952655.1 Monopterus albus | reverse complement strand
CATATCTGATATCTGTCAGAGTATCCAAGAGCAAATAACTTGTTTGCCCTAGTATCAAACGTTAGAAACCTTCCAATCCCCTTTGCTCTCACAGCAAAAAAGTTGTTACGACATGAGTCATTGTAATTATTTCAATGATACACTGTTGGCAGAAGCAGACCAGAGGTGGGCCTAGCTCAGTAAATAAGACAGTTCTCTTACTGGGAACTAGGTGTGTG
>NW_018146683.1:0-218 GCF_001952655.1 Monopterus albus | reverse complement strand
CCTGCTGCTCCTCTGCGAGTTCCAGCAGATCAGACAGAACAGACACAGTCAGTGTCTGTATCTTCCTCAGATATGGTCAGAGGAAGAAACGTGCACTGTGTCATCCATTTTTAGCAGCTATTTTTCATTTAGCATCATTGACCTGTATGTTAACCCAGGTGAGTGAGTGGAACACAGTGAGTCCAGACACTTTCCAGTCTGAAGTAAACCCTGGACTG
>NW_018146682.1:0-218 GCF_001952655.1 Monopterus albus | reverse complement strand
CAAAGGAACCATCTCAGCAGAATATTTACTTCTGTTAATAGAAAAGTCCTTAACATGACACTTATAAAACAATACTTCAAATAACTTGTCAGCATAGATGCATGTTATCTAGTAACAAACCCTAGTGTGAAAACTGAACCAGGCTTCCTACAGCAGATTCACTGTCTGTGTATAAAGTTTACCAGCTTTCCTTTGATTAAACTGAATGAGTTGATCAC
>NW_018146681.1:0-218 GCF_001952655.1 Monopterus albus | reverse complement strand
ACCAATGTACAGGATTTCTCATTTCACATGTTGTAACAAAGATAAAAGCTTTTTCTTTCATCCTTTTGAAAAGGAGGAATAAAATTTAACAAAGAGTAGATCAACCTCATCCTCAGTGAGCCTTTGGCGTCCATGTCCCTGTCATCAGTTTACTCTTTGTCCTTCTTTAAACCACTGTTGGTGGGTACTAGCCACTGCAGACTGGGAACACCCAACCA
>NW_018146680.1:0-218 GCF_001952655.1 Monopterus albus | reverse complement strand
AGATCATCTGAAACTCAAAATCAGGACTTGTGTGACAACCTACAGCTCATGCACTGACCACATAATGAACCCTTTTATATTACACAGTACATATTAAACATAAACAGCAAAGCATGTCAGTTAACACAGAAATGTCTCTCGTGCACTACTGCCCTCGTTGCCCCAGTAAGGCCAGCTCACAGAAAAGCACTAATGCACAAACAGCTGTTAACACAAAT
>NW_018146679.1:0-218 GCF_001952655.1 Monopterus albus | reverse complement strand
TATCTGTACATATTACGTCTGTATGCTATCTGGACAACAGATAATGATGCTATGGTGTGTTTTAACCTTCAAGGCCGCTTGAGAACCAGCAGAAATAAAGATTTGTTCAGTGTTTGAAGACACACTGGTGTGTCATCTCAAGATGAACTCAGCAATGCTTTGTTTGACATGAGGCACACCAGAGGGTTGAACATAGGACCCTATGGATCAGTCATTAG
>NW_018146678.1:0-218 GCF_001952655.1 Monopterus albus | reverse complement strand
CTCATATTCCTCTCTCTGTAGTTTAAAAACAAAAGCTTTGGCTCTTTGTTCAAATAATTCTTGCCGTTTCTTTTTCAGTATTCTGAGTGTGTCCTTATCGGTATTTGCTCCTGTGTTGTTGTACTGAATGTAATAATTATTCTGAATTTCTTTTTGCAATGCATATAGAGAACAGTACTGACTTCTGGTTTTTCTCTTACAGTAATTCATTATATAGC
>NW_018146677.1:0-218 GCF_001952655.1 Monopterus albus | reverse complement strand
AACAGTCCTAACTGTACCACAGCTGTTACACACAATCTTTGTGTGTAAGGCACACGATCTCCATGCTTGACTCCACCCACTTTCAGGCTCACCCCACCCAGACCACTCCTGCAGGAAAGGTGATTATTTACCCCAAGGCAGTGACTCCAGTCCTCTTGGGGGGGTTGATATACAATGCTGCCAAAATGTCTTATCAGTCCAACGTGGTGTCTGGCCAA
>NW_018146676.1:0-218 GCF_001952655.1 Monopterus albus | reverse complement strand
AGAAAAATGAATAAGATGCCAGACAAACAACACAGGATTTCAGTCGACTTTGGAGTGATGCACACTGTGTCTCTCAGGGCTGATGCAGCTGCCGTCACTCTGTGACAAGAAAGACACAGACATGACTTAACTGCCCTCAGTGGAGTGTGAACGTTTGTCAGCATTTATCACAGTACAACAGTTGTACATGTTCAGTTTCTGTTGAGCCACAATAACAA
>NW_018146675.1:0-218 GCF_001952655.1 Monopterus albus | reverse complement strand
CTTGGGTGGGCAACCTCGGTGCCAGACAGGAGTTTGGAGAGGCCGCTCTGGAAGATGGCCACAGAATCAGGAAGGAGGATGGAGAGGCCGCTTGGGAGGGTGGCCATGGGACCAGGCAGGAGATCGTTCAGGGGGTGTCTACGACGTTGGACAGGAAGCTGATGAGGTGGCCAGTTGGGAGGACATCTGTGGCGGCTGGCAGAAACCCTCAGGAGAGG
>NW_018146674.1:0-218 GCF_001952655.1 Monopterus albus | reverse complement strand
CACTCCCATCAGGATAGAAATGTTCCACATCAGATAAAGGTGAGGACTCAGAACAATTTTGAATTGATTTGCAGTGGACCCAAGCCATACCAGTAAAATGCCCCCCACTGGATAACAGAGCCACTGGATCCACTCACTATACGGGCCAAGCATTTGGGTCTTTCCTTTAATTTCTCACCCAACTGTATATGCGCATATAATACCCCCATAATAATAAT
>NW_018146673.1:0-218 GCF_001952655.1 Monopterus albus | reverse complement strand
AAGTGGAAATGACTTGTTTTTCCAATCCGCATACATGGCAGCAGAAAAGGTTAATTGAAATGAAACCATGAATCATTATTTTAATAATACACTAAGTAGGTTTCATGTAGACAAAAATGCAGTATGAAAAAAATTAGCCTTTGACTATAACATTTGAACTCTGACACCAAGTAATGCTGGTTTTGAGACCACCTTCTGTTGCATCTGTGACACCTCTA
>NW_018146672.1:0-218 GCF_001952655.1 Monopterus albus | reverse complement strand
CAGTCCTTCTCTGGGGACTAAACATTTTTGGGACTATTAAAACTCAGCTAATCATTTTTATATTAACCATGGATCAGATGATTATGTTTACAGACAATTATCACAAACTCTGTAGTTAGCCTGTCCATCACTCTGTGGAGCTTTTAGCCTGTTTTGGCTCATTTTCATTTTTTTAGCCTGCTGGTATAAGCTTTGACAAATCCACTTCACACTACATT
>NW_018146671.1:0-218 GCF_001952655.1 Monopterus albus | reverse complement strand
TAGGAAGTATAAGATCAGCAATGGGAAATAATAGAGTTGGAAGTGTAATAACAAGGCACACTGGATTAAATAAAACTGTGCAGTTACTAGAAAACAGAATCTCTGGGTGCAAATGTAAAGTCATATTGTATCAAACATAGCCTAAACAAAAATATAACTCTGCAGTGTGAATATATTACTTTAAGCAGTCACACATTGGTTTATGTGTGAATGTGTTT
>NW_018146670.1:0-218 GCF_001952655.1 Monopterus albus | reverse complement strand
AGAGGCAAGGGATTTAAATGTGCTAATGCACACAGCAATTTCATAAACTCTAACCTCATCTGGCTCGTTCCAGCATCTCACTGTGGCTCTCTGGTAACATACCAACATGTCTTAAAAGCTTCCACCTGCGGTGAAGAGCTTTCTGGACAAAATATTTACATCTGTGGAAAGCAGAAGAACTGAATAGACTAAGACCTGTACAGATTTAATGTGTTTTT
>NW_018146669.1:0-218 GCF_001952655.1 Monopterus albus | reverse complement strand
CAGAGCTCCTGAGTGAACAGAGGGGCAACGTGCTGCACCGAGGCTAAACAACAGTGAAAAACACAGAAAGGCTGAATCACATTCAGTAACTGAACAGACTGAAGAAAAGATAGAAACGGTGTCCAGACTGATGATCGAACCGTAACGAGACTGGGCCAGTACACACTCTGCAGGAATGATAAGTAATATTCTTTAATACACTGAACTTGTGATTCCTT
>NW_018146668.1:0-219 GCF_001952655.1 Monopterus albus | reverse complement strand
AAGGCTGTAGGGCCAGAGCAGTGGTTACAGTAGGTTTCAGTTGTTCCAACTCAGTTAGTGGAGTTGATGATGCTCCTACTGCCCCTTGTGTCGTCGCATCTCCATGTGAATGAGTTTCAAGAGGACTAATGAGCTTAAGGTGATGTTTGTTCCTTCTCAGCTCACCTGTCTCTGTCTGTACAATGTAGGAACGGGGTGCGTCACACTTCTGCAGGACTA
>NW_018146667.1:0-219 GCF_001952655.1 Monopterus albus | reverse complement strand
CGAGGCAGCAGCTGGTTAGAATTTGGGGTCTGCGCTGCGGCGTTTGAGCTTCTCGGGGTTGTTGGAGGCCATGTGTGAAAAGTCTCTGAAGATGTCCTGGTAGGTTTCATCACCTGTAACAGACCACAGAAGAAGAAGACATGAGCCTTGAAGCTTGATCAAGCTTCAGAGCTGTTAAGTTTAGGAATCTGTTTTCAGATTAATGCAGTTTTTTTTTTT
>NW_018146666.1:0-219 GCF_001952655.1 Monopterus albus | reverse complement strand
AAAAAAACTTAATTATCCATGTCCAGTTCTCCACAGCTCAAGGGATTTGGGGAAACATAAAAAGCTGTCTAGTTAGGGGAGGGGGTGTTAAGGAGCACTTAACTGTAGCTGCTAAAACATTGCTCAATCTTCCAGTCATTCATGCTTCATGTTGGGGAGAATGGGCCAAAAGTAGCACTTTTTGCTTTTACCCTGACTGTGTAAGAACAAAGGTATCTT
>NW_018146665.1:0-219 GCF_001952655.1 Monopterus albus | reverse complement strand
TGTGATGAGCTCCCATCAACTCCGGTGTCCGGCACTGCTCTCACTCCCTATTAAAGATGAACTAACGCAGCGCTGGTGGGACACATAACGTGATTTGACGCTCACGTTTTCTCCCCCATAGACTGACATCGAGTCTGGGATTGTTTGCACGTTTTGATGGATCCATTGTAACGATTCCAGACTGGAGATCGTCGTTCTTATGAACTGGCGTCTCTGAAT
>NW_018146664.1:0-219 GCF_001952655.1 Monopterus albus | reverse complement strand
ACTTTACAGCTGTTATTGTGACACTACTTTTTGATGTACTGATAGCGCAGTGAGTGAATACACACTATTATTCCTAGTTCCAAAAATGTAAGGTCAGACAATCTGACAAAGGAATGCAAACACCACACGTTAAATCTTCTAAATCACAGATGTGCTGCAGAGCAATGAATCATGTTAGTTTTCTAAACATTTGTGATACATGTGAAATTGCATTTGATT
>NW_018146663.1:0-219 GCF_001952655.1 Monopterus albus | reverse complement strand
ATTCGATCTGGCTGACACCCTGCTTTGCTCACCGCCGCTGCTGGGTCTGCAATGCGCATTTGTGGATTTACAACAGAGGAAATACAGTATTTAGTGAACTTAAATAATTAAACAAAAACTTTTTGTGGAGAGAGTCTCACCTTGTTCAGACAAGCAATGATCTTGCAAACTCTGTTTTTAAACTGAAAAAGGTTTCAGCTGACTATGACCTGGATGACG
>NW_018146662.1:0-219 GCF_001952655.1 Monopterus albus | reverse complement strand
CATCTTAAAAAGATAGCTGGGTACTTTTTCCACACAAGTTTCCAACCATATATTCTCCCAGTTTTATTCAACTACAACCTTTTTTTATTTGCATTAATTAAATCTCAGGAAGGGAAAATTCTTGCAGGTGTCAGGCCATGTTCTATAACGGTTATTTCATCTTATTATAATACAACCACTTGACAATGACCATAGTTTGTCCTTTTTCCACTTGCACTC
>NW_018146661.1:0-219 GCF_001952655.1 Monopterus albus | reverse complement strand
AGTGTTCAAGCTATTCACACTGTCTGAAATGGTCCAAGTTGACAACTGATTTAGTTGTTAGGACTGGACAAGTCAGGTGTTACAAACCTGACAAGACAACAAGCCTGTTTTTAGGCCAGTGCTCAGTTAAATGATCTGAAAAGGTGCAAGTTGAATTTTTTCTTTGCTGTTTTAGTTGTAATCAGATAATAAAACATCCAGAATTGCTTGCAACAAAAA
>NW_018146660.1:0-219 GCF_001952655.1 Monopterus albus | reverse complement strand
CATGGAAATGAGCATTTTGTTTAGCATAAAAGGAAAGAGCAGGCTAACATTTTTTTATTTTCTAACATTTGTACAGTGCAAGTTAGTTGTCAGTTAAAATCCATGGAACATATCTCTACATACAGTATGTAGTCAATAATATGCAAAAGACAGGATTGTATGACAGTTGTAGGTGATGAAGTTGTACTGTAGTGAGTTATGTAACTGCCCAAAAGCCTT
>NW_018146659.1:0-219 GCF_001952655.1 Monopterus albus | reverse complement strand
AGCATGCTGCTGTGCTAGGGGAAGCTCATCACCTCTGACTTTCACATCAACCAGTTGGGTTGAGGGGAGAGCCAAAGGAGCCAGCAATGGATGGGAATGTCAGTTACATCAAGGTTCTCCAGGGGGGTCATCCACTAAGAGATCCTCACTGCGATTCACCCAGCTGCTGTTATTATCAGGATCATGTTCCACGATCACAGCAAACGGTGCTGTTTCTCC
>NW_018146658.1:0-219 GCF_001952655.1 Monopterus albus | reverse complement strand
CCTCTGACTCCTTCTGTCCTGTGGATGGGACACACACACAGAATCAGATCATATCGATCTGCACATAGATATTCTCTCTTACTTCACATGGTAGAGAGAGCAGAGGGGTTTGTGTCAGTGACGTGTTTACCTCAGAGAGCCTTTGGTTGCCAAACAGAAGCAATTCGTTTCCTGTCGCCCTTCATGTAGCAGCTCTAAACCCCCCAAGCAGCCTTTCTA
>NW_018146657.1:0-219 GCF_001952655.1 Monopterus albus | reverse complement strand
CTGTCTCATACCGTCTGAACCTTTTGTAAGCTGCTGACACCACTGGTGGCGACTTACCTGTTGGTTTTCCAGATGTGAATGGTCTTGGGGTCTGTGATATTGTGCTGAAGAGCCTGCTCATCCAAGAAGTCGAAAAAGTATTTGACAGCCAGAGGTACAGGACGACTGGTGCTGAGAATCGCAGTGAATAAATCATCCACAAACTTCTGCAGTGTGCCC
>NW_018146656.1:0-219 GCF_001952655.1 Monopterus albus | reverse complement strand
TTATAATTGCAGACCCCTGAAGAACATATCTTCTGATGATTGGAAGCAGGTGGCGCCGTGATCTTTTCTTCACAAGTCTGAGAACTGGCCGTCTTCTTTGTCTTTTGATGCCTAGCATTCCAAAAACCCACTTTCGTCTTTTCCATGTCTGGCCATACCGCCCTCGACTGTACTGTTAAAGATAATTTACAAAAACTTTGATTCAAATCTGTGCACACA
>NW_018146655.1:0-219 GCF_001952655.1 Monopterus albus | reverse complement strand
ATGCAAACAAAAGAAATAAACATGGGATTCCAAAGAATTTATGACTGCAATGGTTTCCTGGGAGAAATGTAGGGGTGCCAGTATTTTTGGCCATGACTCTATATGAGTGTTTGTGAGCATTGCAGAACACTTACAGGCTGCTGGGTTGGGCTGATTTGACCTTAACCGTTTCCTGGTGGAGAAACAAGGTGCTTTGGTAAACAAAAACTGGCATTAATA
>NW_018146654.1:0-219 GCF_001952655.1 Monopterus albus | reverse complement strand
ATGGCCTTGCCCTTCAAATTATGAAATCTCTAAGCTGCTCTGGAGATTGTCATGCATTGCCCAATGGTGCATCTTAATACAAATATACAGAAAAAATTGTTTTTGAGTAAACCGTAAACACTGTAAGCATGTCCAGTTTCGTCCAGTCTTCTACTGACCTGAAGCATTCTTAAGTGTTTGAATGTTGTGCTGTCTTTTCAGAAATTTCCCCACTGTGGG
>NW_018146653.1:0-219 GCF_001952655.1 Monopterus albus | reverse complement strand
TGAATTTGTCGATGCTCATTTAAGTTACTCTTCCAGGTAAAACTTCTTCCACACTCATCAAAACTGTATGGTTTCTCTCCAGTATTGCTTTGTTGATGGCAGTTTAACCTAGCCTTCAGTGAAAATGTTTTTCCACATTGTTCACAGCTGCATGGCCTCTCTCCTGAGTGAGATCTCTCATGAATCTTTAGGTATGATGGCCTTAGGAAGGCTTTGTCA
>NW_018146652.1:0-219 GCF_001952655.1 Monopterus albus | reverse complement strand
TCTTGAGTTATCCCATATTTCTCCTGACATTTCCAGGCTTCTGAGATGAGGGTTCTCAAATGAATGTATGAAGCGTTGTTTCAATTTCTTAATGTCTTTCTGTTTTGGATAAAATTGCCCCAGTTAAAGCCAGATCAGCTCACTTGATTGATTATGTGCCTTGGATGACTGGTGGTATTCCTAGGCCTATATATTGGAGAGTTGAGGATCTGCAAAAAA
>NW_018146651.1:0-219 GCF_001952655.1 Monopterus albus | reverse complement strand
ATCTTGTCTGCAGCCAGGTCCCCCTCACTTGTACCAGTGCAGTCTAATTCCCAGGACATACTGATGTTTTGTCCAGTAGCTTTTACATCTCATACTGATGCTGAAAGGGTGCCCTTGGTATTCATATAAGACACTCTGGGTTTTCAATACAGAATTGCATTGGCCCACTTCCCTCAGCACATAAAAACTACATGGTTATGTTTAGGCACAAAAACTATG
>NW_018146650.1:0-219 GCF_001952655.1 Monopterus albus | reverse complement strand
ATGAGGGCTATGAACCCAGGGGTCTGTTCGTTCCTTAGCTCAGACTGAAGTCTGTATACTAAACATCAGACCAGGGGTTCTGCTCTTTCTGGCTTTATCTCCCTGAGGTTGGCAAATGTCCAGACTGTTATTGAGAAAGATGCACAGTATTTAGGTAATGGTTTGAAAGAAGTTACTTTTAGATTAGGGTGAAGATTTGGTTAACTGTAGGGAATCTAG
>NW_018146649.1:0-219 GCF_001952655.1 Monopterus albus | reverse complement strand
ATTTGTGACCATTCTGCATCTCTTTCTACTTGTTTAATGCATTTTGCATTCCTTCTGTTGAGCCTCTGTAATCATCTGAATGACTTTCCACCATGAGACAGTTGGTCCCTGAGCCTGGTAGGCTGTACAGTAATCTTTCCATGATGATGTATATTATAAGATATGATCAGCGTTATGAGATATGAGACTGATACATGATGATTCAACAATAAAACAATG
>NW_018146648.1:0-219 GCF_001952655.1 Monopterus albus | reverse complement strand
GACAATAAAATAAAACTTCTTCTTCTTGATTAAGCTCATAGTTGTACATCAACAGGTCCAGTAGTTGATCGACTAGTTTGTGACAGGTCAGGTATAAAAGTCAGTTTTTTCCAGCTGTTATTTCAGAACAGTCAACCAACAATCAAAGCTTATTATCTTCTGCTGCTCGTTTCATTTTCATCTTGGAGCTACAAGTGGACATGAGGAAGGAGAGGAGAT
>NW_018146647.1:0-219 GCF_001952655.1 Monopterus albus | reverse complement strand
AGGATGTTGCTTTTAAAGTGCTATGTAAATAAATTTAATTTGATGCTGAAGTAAAATCTGATCACTGTTCTTTACAGTACTCATCAGTATTCGTATGCTCTGTGTCGTGATGGTGATAAATGTTGAACGTCTTCCTGTGCAGGCAGTTCATGAACGTTCCTGTGCTGGTCAACAACCTGGGTTTACTGGAGCAGCTGGCGTACTGGAAGGTGTCTGCTC
>NW_018146646.1:0-219 GCF_001952655.1 Monopterus albus | reverse complement strand
TTTTTTTATTTGCACTGAGGTTAAAAACATGTAGTTGTTCCACCACTGAGTTTAGGTTCAGAAAAGAAAATGTTACTTGAGGACGTTAATGAAGGAAGAACATACTCTTGTCTACAAACAAGAAAATACAAAACAAATTGGTATAACAAAGAAAATTCTCAAGACATTTTCTGCAGAGCATCTTGATAAAAAACAGTTTAAACGGTTCTCGTAATTTGT
>NW_018146645.1:0-219 GCF_001952655.1 Monopterus albus | reverse complement strand
TCAGCAGTGTAAGGGTCATATTCCATGGTGGAGCCAGGTAAAATAAACTTTGCTGTTTGTGTCATTTGAACCCACGTAAATGTGAGTTTCCAGTTTTTCTTGTCAAACTTCACATATTGCACACTCTCCTAATGGTCTCTGTTTGCTCCAGCTGGCTGTACAACCTCTTCACAAGCTTCATTGACACGTCTTTGCGTAATGCAATACAAACACAGGTGA
>NW_018146644.1:0-219 GCF_001952655.1 Monopterus albus | reverse complement strand
ACAAATAAATAGTCTGTAAATGTCATCTCAGAAATCGGAAGTATGAAGCCATTAGATTTATTTTCTAATTCTCCACAGGCTCAGGAATAAAACCCTCCATGGAGAAATCATCATTTATTGTTCATGTTGGTGCTAATAAACATCAGCTCAAAGGCACCAGGCCCGAGTGTGTTAGCTTTAATCATACTGAGCAGAAATAATATTATATGTGCACATGTG
>NW_018146643.1:0-219 GCF_001952655.1 Monopterus albus | reverse complement strand
GGAGAAGGGTTGGACTCTATCATTTTCATAGCTACTCAGGGTATGAGGTACCAGGTGGGTGTAGGGATACTCACAGATCCCAGGCTGAGCACTACTGTGTTCGACTTCTCCTGGTGGAACAAGAGGGTTACCTCTATCTGACTTAAAGTTGCTGGGAGGAAAACTCTAACTGTTGTTTGTGCCTATGTGCAAAACAGTTCAGAGTATGTGGCCTTCTTG
>NW_018146642.1:0-219 GCF_001952655.1 Monopterus albus | reverse complement strand
CGGCTTGTGTCTGTGTTTTTCCAGGGTGTTCATTAAGAAACAAGTTATGGATAAAACCATTCTACAGAAACCCTGAAAGGACCACGTTGTGGCTAACAACTTGTGATGTAACGTTAGCTGTGGCTTGGAGGCTGCAGCACATTGAACACAGTGCATTCTGTCAGATTCACACCATGTTGAAGTAAAAGGTTCATGTTAGAGGTGCTTCCTTCTTGCACA
>NW_018146641.1:0-219 GCF_001952655.1 Monopterus albus | reverse complement strand
TCAGTATTCTGGCTGCAGCATTTTGCATCAATCTCTCCTGAATGCTATTCTTCCTCCATCAGCTCAACTCTTCATCCAAACTAAAATGTTGTGCCTTTTTAACACACTGCTATATCACAATGAAGACTTGGTTACATAAAAAACTACTTTCTCAGTAGTCCTGCTTATAAAGGATAGATTTGAGATCAGCCTGTAAGTCAGAAGAGTTTTTCATAGCCT
>NW_018146640.1:0-219 GCF_001952655.1 Monopterus albus | reverse complement strand
GAGAGGAGTTCGCTGTGACGTCTGTTATTCTGAAGCAGTTTCACCTGAGGACCAGGTGAAAAATGTGCACGTTTCCAAGGTGACAGACTAGTTTGTTAAGAATGTGAACTAATATACAGCATTTCAAAAAAGTCTAACACGCACAAGTACGAGTGATTATTCAAAAACAATTATGTGACTGACAAAACTCCCGACCTACACCTGAAAACGCAGCCACCA
>NW_018146639.1:0-219 GCF_001952655.1 Monopterus albus | reverse complement strand
TAATGGCAGAGCTGCAGAATATGCAAGTAATTGGGGATGGAGGAGAACAAAGCAGAGTGCTGGATTATGTTATGTTATGCATCTGCAGCAGTAAAGAACAGTTTCTGTGCTGCAGCATTACTACCAGAGAAAGTCACTGTGATCCAAAACAGGCACTGGTCTGCAGCAATGAGGTCTTCTCTTTGTCACCAGTCTGGCTGAAGTGCTGCAGTTTGTCGC
>NW_018146638.1:0-219 GCF_001952655.1 Monopterus albus | reverse complement strand
TGCAGACTAAAGCCCTTTTGGTTCACTCAACTCTGTCTCACAAAGAGAAATTTGCTTGTAAAATCCATGAGAACTTTGCATTTAAGAGTTAGAAGCTTCACCAGCTTCACGTTCTTGCAACCTCATCTACAACTAAGTTGAGTTCTGTATCTGCAGTACAAGCAACATAGAGTATAATGCATGTACAGAAGATGCATTAAATGTAAAGGAAGAAAGTTC
>NW_018146637.1:0-219 GCF_001952655.1 Monopterus albus | reverse complement strand
AAGAAAGCAACAAAGTAGATTATCCACAGTGTCTAACAATTTCTTTACTTTTAGCATGCGTGCAGGGCTTATGGTGAATGAGCTGATGTTCAAACTTTTTATTTCCCCTTTCTTCCTTGTTAGAAATTAGCCATGAACTTCTCAGAGTGCAGCCTTTGTGTTGAATTCTGGGTACTTGACTCTAAGCAAACCAATGAAAGCAACCAGTACCATAAAAAA
>NW_018146636.1:0-219 GCF_001952655.1 Monopterus albus | reverse complement strand
GCCTTTAGCCAGAGAGCTTCTAGCACCACCCTGTGGCCAAGATGTGTAACTGTACTTTGACCAGAAGCTGAATGATCATCATAACTTGTAAAGAGAAGATTAACCTGTTTTTTACTGCAAAAACTAAAAACTGCTGCGTTTGTCTGATTTACACTTTACTGTAATTGTTGTAATTTCTTACATTTGAGTTGTTGAAAATGTTTTTGTTGTGATTTTCTT
>NW_018146635.1:0-219 GCF_001952655.1 Monopterus albus | reverse complement strand
TGTCTGCCAGAGAGTGATGAAAGCAGCCTGTGGTTACAGGAATAATCAAAACTTTCAGGGGCTCTCCTATGGACAGTTTTGTTTACTGTCTGCTTCTCTCACAGCATCACAAGCTGCTGGCCCTCGACCTTCACCTACCCGGCCCTCAACCTGGACCTCAGACCTCACAAGAGGTCTGTGTCTGTCTGTGTCTCAAACAAAGTAAAAGTCAGTGTGATG
>NW_018146634.1:0-219 GCF_001952655.1 Monopterus albus | reverse complement strand
AGGTGTATGGGGAGAGGGAAGTCTGGGGGCTCTGCTGGGACTACTGCCCGCCCAACCGGTTCTCGGATAAAGGGGACAAAGATTGATGGATATGATTATACAAGGGCGGTGCAAGGTCAGTGGTTAAAGGTTTTGCCACACGACAAAAATGTCCTTCCGGCATGCTGGCAAGCTGCTCATGTTAACCTGTCTAATGGGCTTCAGACCCCCATGTCCCTA
>NW_018146633.1:0-219 GCF_001952655.1 Monopterus albus | reverse complement strand
GGCGCTCACCTGCCTAGAGCCAGCAAACTCTGCTATTCAGGTCCTTGGTATTACGCTTAGCATTAGCCATTACTCTCGCATCCCTATCACTCACTCTCATCCTCTGCTCTTCAGCTAGCTGCGCCTCTCCTACAACCCTGGGTTACATCTCTAGCGGACCAGTCAACCCAGCTGCCCCGAGATTGGCAGAAGAGACCAGCTCTGTCCACTTCTCATTTC
>NW_018146632.1:0-219 GCF_001952655.1 Monopterus albus | reverse complement strand
TAGCTCAACCCCACTACACATCAACGGTGCTGCTCAGATATCAACACGTCCTCTGCAGTGAACGGGACAAAGTGAGGACACTGACTTTTGACATGTAGCGATGGCCACAACACAGACTATACATGGAGCAGCTGTGCGCACACTGAGGTGCAAAATACAAGTTTCAAGCATCATTTAGCAACATACAAGTCCTTGTTCTTCAAATAGTGACTCAGTGAA
>NW_018146631.1:0-219 GCF_001952655.1 Monopterus albus | reverse complement strand
CTAAGGGATCCACCCAGGACTGTCTCCTACTCAGTAGATGAGTTAATAAACAGCACAAAGCACTAATACCTGCATAAAAATACAAAGAGAGCCAAGAAAACATGGAATTGGATGTAAATTTCAACTCATAAAGTAAAACAAAAGCAAACAAAACCTGTTGCAATGTAAACGTCCACAGGCTGTAGAAACAGACGCAGCCCAATATGGCAACAGCCTGTT
>NW_018146630.1:0-219 GCF_001952655.1 Monopterus albus | reverse complement strand
AAAAAAACAAGACACCAAGAGTTAGCAACAAGGAAGTTGGCCACTAAGAGTTCAGTAGGATAAAAGACAGATTGGCAACCACAGAATGCCAGCATTCAGGATAAATAGCGGCTGACTTAATCAGCAGACAGCTGTGCAGCCCGTCTCCTGGCATTCTCTGCCTGCTCGAGAAGCAGGGGACCTAACAGAGAGAGGGCTTTTGCCACTGTGGCTCCAAAA
>NW_018146629.1:0-219 GCF_001952655.1 Monopterus albus | reverse complement strand
ACATCCTTGTGAAGGAAAGTGGATGACTGTGCATTGTCAGCTTCAGTGTTATTTGTCTCACAGTGTCAAAAATTATGAATTAAAAGTAGTTTCTTAAATTAATATGACAATAATGCTATTTAAAATCAGCAAAAAAGCTTTCAAAATATCCATATAATTAATAAATCATAGCAAAGAAGAGTACCCTCAGTAAGCTTCTGTCCATTCTGGACACAGCAC
>NW_018146628.1:0-219 GCF_001952655.1 Monopterus albus | reverse complement strand
GATTTCTCTATAGTTGGCCAACAAAACCGCATGACACACAGAGCCTATATCTCCACTGATCAGGTCCAGATCACTTGGCTCTGTTCCCATGCACCTTGCAGTTACAATTTCTAACTTATACAGGTCAAAACCTATACAGGTTAGTTTTACTTGTCTCTGACCATGAAATACTCTAAATTACTTTGGAGCCTGACCTTAACTGTGAGGACGCAATGTCTG
>NW_018146627.1:0-219 GCF_001952655.1 Monopterus albus | reverse complement strand
TATTGGCTTGGTTTGAAAATGTTTTACAGGGCTGCTGATTCAGCTTTACTGTGTGGACATGGAGACCATACTAGGAATTAATATTAATCTACTCATGAATATAAATGGGATGCTGTCCTTGTGCTAAATTTGCCATCTTTGCACAAATTCGTGACTTCTGAAGAGGTATCCACTGATATTTATCCAATCTAAATAGAAAGTCAATTGATATACTTTTTA
>NW_018146626.1:0-219 GCF_001952655.1 Monopterus albus | reverse complement strand
AATTCCAAGAATAATATTTGCTTTGCTGTTCTAGGTTAAAATATTAAATTACATCAATATAAAAATATTAGGTGAGCTCCTATAGTTGATGTGCATGTGATAAAGTTTCAGAGACATCCACAGTTAAATTTAGAGCATGCCTCTATTATGGTGTCCATGAAATAATACTGTTATATAATGAAACATCAATTAGTTTGAAGTAGAAGGGTTTGAGTCTAG
>NW_018146625.1:0-219 GCF_001952655.1 Monopterus albus | reverse complement strand
CTCTGATGGCAAGTTTAAGGTAAGATCTCAGAGCTTGTATTGGCAAAACAACACTAAAGATAAAGTACACCTCATTTAAGATTTATTCATGTATAGTGCCTAGTGAAAAATGCCTTGAAGGGGAGTATGAGTTTAGCTCATTCTGTCTTCATAAAGTAGAAGAAAATCCTGTATAAACAATTTATCCTACTTTCTTAGGTGAGACATAAGTATAAAGAT
>NW_018146624.1:0-219 GCF_001952655.1 Monopterus albus | reverse complement strand
TGCTACACATAGCATAAGAGGAAATTTTGTTTTAAAAGATCTCAGGGCACTGGCTCCAGTCCTGTCTTTCTTTGGCCTCCCAGTAGCCGCCCTTGTAGATGTAGGTGCTTTCTCCTGTTGTGTCATCTGTCCTTTTCTCAAACCACACTGGCTGATAGCCCTCGATGTCTTGTCCTGATGACACAGATCAACAGATCATCAGTCTCCATTCTTGATTCA
>NW_018146623.1:0-219 GCF_001952655.1 Monopterus albus | reverse complement strand
GTAAAGATCAGTAACACTGGGCAGGAGCAAGACCCTTAGACATCAGTTCATTAAAGCAGAGTAAGGGGAGCACAATGCCCTGTTTCAGCCAAGGTGTTTTGAGTTAGATGATCGTGATGCTCTGTTGGGCACAGTGGCATAAGAGACGACATCCTGAATGAGTTGGGCAGCATGTACCAGTCATAGCCAACCCCTTCAGGTTCCCAGAGGAAATGTGAG
>NW_018146622.1:0-219 GCF_001952655.1 Monopterus albus | reverse complement strand
GACCTGGACTCACTGATTGAACTGTAAGTCTGTCACCCAGTCTGTCTTCTTCATGAACTGTGTCCCTGAGTCTCATGTATATGTTCTGCCTCTTCCTTTTATTCTTCTAAAGTGCTTCTAGCTTGTCATACAGTACGTCTCCTCAGCAGGGACCTGCGAGGCAATGCTTTTGAGTGTGACTGCCATGCTACGTGGCTGATGATGTGGTTGAAGAACACC
>NW_018146621.1:0-219 GCF_001952655.1 Monopterus albus | reverse complement strand
TATTTATTTTGGTGAGGCCTTGCTGACAGTTACTCAGCCCAGCAGGGATCTTCCACAGACTAAATGGAAAACCCCTAAAGTGAAGTGTTGGCTCTCACCTTTATTTTCTGGAGAAGAAACCCACCATGCAGCCTGTTCATCTTCTCAGGAGGCTTAAGTACTTTACTGACACTTTGATCCATAAGTGATATTTGACAAAATTGATATTTATGGCAGGGG
>NW_018146620.1:0-219 GCF_001952655.1 Monopterus albus | reverse complement strand
GACTGAAATTGGTGTTATCAAACTAGCAAAAAAAAAATTTTCCCCCCCAAATAGGGGTAAAGGTGTTGGTATGCTTCAAACAAAGTGCTTGTCAGATTGTCGAACAGCATCTGAAACCATCTGCCCTCAGACCTTTTTTACATAGGATTGTTTGGGCTAAATCATCAGTTTTGTACAGGTACCATGTCTCACTTTGATGGCAGACTTTTTACCCAGTGT
>NW_018146619.1:0-219 GCF_001952655.1 Monopterus albus | reverse complement strand
ATGTTTTGCTAAGAGTGAAGTGTAGATACATGTGTGTTGAGTTCAGCTCAGCATTCAACACAATGACAACAGCTAATAAGGAAGCTGAGTCCTGTGGACATGAACACCTGTCTGCATAATTGGATACTGTATTTCCTGACTGTCAGATCCCAGTCTGTCAGGACAGGACAAGATTCCAAAGAGATCTTGTATCTAAATAAAGGACAAATAAAATGAAAT
>NW_018146618.1:0-219 GCF_001952655.1 Monopterus albus | reverse complement strand
ACATCATTTCTCAACTACCTCTCTCCTGTTGAGAGATCAGCTGTTGAAAAAGCTCTCCAAGGCTCAATGGAGGAAAGTGATGAAGATGACTTGCTTGACCTTTTTACAAGGATGGGTTCCCATGTCCTCCCTCCGAAGAAAAACATGGAGGCTGCCATACACACAATGGCTCATAAAGCTATTCTCCAAGAGCCAAAATATATAGTGGATTGCTTCTCC
>NW_018146617.1:0-219 GCF_001952655.1 Monopterus albus | reverse complement strand
GGGAAAGGGAGGAGCAGTATCAACACATTTCCTTTCAGATGTATGTGCTCGATCTACCAACAAGGAAGGTTTCATGCACTGATTAGTGTCATGGACTATAACAGTCACTTCAGGTTCTGGTGCATGAAGAGGAGAAAATACCCAAGTAGGCTCCAATTCTGAATCAGAGTTCAGGGGTTCCTCACTTTCAACTTGAGGGCAGTGTCTCGTTCTGGGTCT
>NW_018146616.1:0-219 GCF_001952655.1 Monopterus albus | reverse complement strand
GATGAACCATCCAACCAAAAACAAAAGGCTGGCATCTACATCTGTGACTCTTAACGGTGCAAACAAATTCCAGGCATTTGGACAAATAACGGTAATTTAAGAATTCTTGTTTATATGTTACTGTTACTTGGCTTTGTTTTCCATTAAGAAGAGGTCTACAGTCCAGAAATGCTCATCATATACTCCCATCCTGCTCCTCATACACTGCCCATTCTCTTC
>NW_018146615.1:0-219 GCF_001952655.1 Monopterus albus | reverse complement strand
CATAATAGTTACGTACACTCAAAGAAAACCCTAAAAAATATCAGGTTCACTAGAAGCCAAAGCACTGATCATCCCTGCAGATCCTGCAGAGTAGTGCACTGAGCTGAGAGCCAGCAGCCTACTCACCAGACCGGCACCGCAGTTTATTAACTTTGTTTACGTCGTTAAAGTTACATTTTAATCACCTGAATTTAGTTTTACCTACCTGGTCGAAGTGCC
>NW_018146614.1:0-219 GCF_001952655.1 Monopterus albus | reverse complement strand
TGCAACTAAAACTGGACTTCAGTTAAGGTCATGAGGTGTAAGACTAAGCCAGTTTTGGATGGTATAACTACAGTGGCAAGAGACGCAGACTGCATAACCAGCTGTTAAATATTCATAACGTATCCCTTCATTCGTTATTTCTGCAGGTCAGAAAAGACAAAAGCAAAGGGACTAAAATTAAGTTGACCCTATTCATTCAGATGATTGCAGCTCTTGAAA
>NW_018146613.1:0-219 GCF_001952655.1 Monopterus albus | reverse complement strand
TCTCAAACCACAAAAGGGCTGTGACTTTATATCAATGCCAGATTCTAAAAACCTTATCTGTTTTTCTGGCTATTAGTTTGATGTATTACCTTCATTTTCAGATTTCCCATAAAGATGTGTTTGATCATGAGACCTGCTACCCCTCTTGTACACTTCACTTTAAAGGGTCTACTTCTTAACCTGAGGTATATATTGTTTCTATGTGATTTAGATTACTTT
>NW_018146612.1:0-219 GCF_001952655.1 Monopterus albus | reverse complement strand
GGAGGATCTGTGGCTGCATGTGAAAATGGGACAGACAGCCTGACACACTGTCATATTGCTCAGCCCCATTTTCACAACTGTTAGGAGGCAGAGAATCATACGTGTGTTTTCCACCACATGAACTTAAAAAGGCATTATGCCAGTAGCTGAGACATGATGCCACTGTTGTTTAACCAGTCATGGGCGCAAGCCCTGTGAGCACCCACCCGCTCCCCTCAT
>NW_018146611.1:0-219 GCF_001952655.1 Monopterus albus | reverse complement strand
TTTTTTCTCTCCCACTCTCCCTTTTTGTGGGATCAATGCCTCAGGTATGTCGTATCGGGTAATTAGTGACTCGTGGGTCGGTGCACACACCTGAGGCGTATTCCGGTGATTTGTTGGCTTCCTTATTTATACCTCTGGCAGAAGCCCCGTCGTTGCCGGAGTTTTGCAACATGTGACGGACCATACTTACCGTAAGTAAGTCACATATGTTGTGTTTGA
>NW_018146610.1:0-219 GCF_001952655.1 Monopterus albus | reverse complement strand
GTTTTCCATTTCTGACAGACACAGGAACTGTTTTCTTCAGTTTGTCCATCACGTTCTCTGGTACAAGTGAAGTGGAAGCATCAAATACCTAGAGGGCAAAGTGTAACGTCACTGTACCTTAAGACCTGACAAACCTTCCTGCACAGAAAAAACAAGTTGGTGTAGGATCCAAAACCTACAGGTTTATTCAAAGATGAAACGTGTGAAACTGCTTTTAAA
>NW_018146609.1:0-219 GCF_001952655.1 Monopterus albus | reverse complement strand
TCCAGCAAATCTTTGGTTATGTTGCTGTTTTTGTCGTTAAAGAACGACGTGGCCAGACCTGCACAACCCAGAGCCAGAGCAACATTATTTACAGTCACAAATACTAATGCACATAGTGGACATCAAAAGTAAGGTTCATACCCAGGTTGCCCACACATCCCGTACGGCCGATACGGTGAACGTACTCCTCAATGTCACTGGGCAAATCAAAGTTAATGA
>NW_018146608.1:0-219 GCF_001952655.1 Monopterus albus | reverse complement strand
GAACAGCCACTGTTGGTAAGAAACTGTTCTTCTGCTGAGGAGTTTGGTGTTGATGGAGCGCAGCCTCTTACCAGAGGAGAGTTTATGTTGGGGTGGGAGGGGCCACAGTCTTTCCCACTGGCAGCCAATCACTCTCCCAGTAGAGCGGATGGACGACACGCTGCAGCCTGCTCTAGTCCTTGGAGGTGGAGGCAGATGGTGATGGAGCAGGTCAGGGTG
>NW_018146607.1:0-219 GCF_001952655.1 Monopterus albus | reverse complement strand
ACTTCAAGATCGAGCTCGTACAAAAAGATAACCCTCAACCAGTGTGGGGTTGTGAAATTCGACAAGGTCAGTTTTACAATGATGTTGGAAGAATTTTTCCTGCATTCATAGTGGTACATACATGTACCACTTTCATTTTGTTGAGATAAATACTCATGATGAGTAAAGCAAATGTCCGTTGTTGGATGCAGGCTTCATATCTGTATTTTCTTTGCATTT
>NW_018146606.1:0-219 GCF_001952655.1 Monopterus albus | reverse complement strand
CCAGGATGGGGCACAGACTCAGAGAGGAGAGGCACATTTGAAATATATATATAAAAAAAAAGAAATTGAACACCTAGTTCTATGTAATAAGAAGACATACATTATTAAGAATCAAACTATTTTATTTTCCATAAAAACACGACACACAGTGATTTTTTGGGTAATTTTGGCTGCACTCCTTATATGCTGCATGCATGATATAGAATAAAACTAATTTGA
>NW_018146605.1:0-219 GCF_001952655.1 Monopterus albus | reverse complement strand
CTCCACTGATGTTTTTATATGACGGACCTCTGAGAGAGCAGCTCTCGTCTCTGAAATCCACCTGTGAATGTACATAAATATCTATACTTATTGGCACGTCACTTAAAAATAATATTTAAACTTGTATCAACAGATTTTTGCCAACTTGAGGAAGGCAGAAACTAATGACCACGACATTTCTTTAAGCTGATATACCTCCACTGAGTAAAGCCCCCGTTC
>NW_018146604.1:0-219 GCF_001952655.1 Monopterus albus | reverse complement strand
GTTTTAAAGAACTAATCTTTTAAACATCTCCTCAGAACATCAGGATGTGTGTGTTTATCTAATATGATTGTCTTTGCTAAGTATCTACTTAGTGCTGTACCTTTGATGCTGAAGAGAATTTTCTAGCTTTGAGATGTAGGCGCTTTGTTCATTCATCGTCCTTCAAAGGGAGAGAAAAACAAAACAAAACAAATGTACCCAAATTTCCATAAACTGTAG
>NW_018146603.1:0-219 GCF_001952655.1 Monopterus albus | reverse complement strand
CCAGAAAGGCTCATTTTCATCTGTAGTCCATGAATACATATAAAATAAAATGCAAATCACAATTCAGATATCTAATGGTACAAAATCAAGTGTAACACAATAAAATAGTAATATAGAAACAAACTTACCTCAGATATCATCCCTACATGTATACAAATAACTATGCTATGCAATACAATCACCGGAATTATACAATAAAATAATTCAACATGATTTACA
>NW_018146602.1:0-219 GCF_001952655.1 Monopterus albus | reverse complement strand
TGACTGTAGAGGGGTTGTGGCCACTTTTTGTCTCCTTGCCTTGGATATAATGGTGTATCAATGGGGAAAGGCTTGAGTGAGAAAGGTGCAACAAAACAAGCTTCAGTCAAGGAGGAACCACCTGAGAGTATAAGAATGGGTGTTTTGAGGTCTGTAGCAATTCTGCCACATGGACCTGAGTCAGAGTTGTGGGGCTTTTTGATTTTTCTTTATAAATAT
>NW_018146601.1:0-219 GCF_001952655.1 Monopterus albus | reverse complement strand
CCCATCAGTCTACAACCCTGGACCTACTCCTGTCACCTTAGAGAAGTGAGCAGTGGTAGGGGTTCTTCAGCAAGTAGAAGTGCTGGCTAAGGTGGAGCCCCAGTCCTTCATTACCCCCACTGCTCCTCTGTCTTTTTAACCCTGTCTCCATTTCCATATCCAGTCATCCAAAACACCTACAGGTTCACTATGCTGATAGCTGCACCAATCTACTGGGGG
>NW_018146600.1:0-219 GCF_001952655.1 Monopterus albus | reverse complement strand
TTTTTTACCACTGTTGTTGGGGAGGGGGGTTGTGAACTCACTCTACAGTGCTGTGACTCAGTAAAGACATGGCAGAGAACACAATGGGGAGTCCATGTTCCTCAGGCCTCTCACCATCATCAGTCTGATACCTACACTCACTGTTCTGCTGCTGTTTGTTGTGTCACTTGAGCCACTGAGAGTAAATCTTAGCTTGGTGATGCTTTTACTTGGAGCAAC
>NW_018146599.1:0-219 GCF_001952655.1 Monopterus albus | reverse complement strand
ACATATCATAGCAGCTGGCAGCGAATCACCCAGGTGAGACTGATTTAGCTGCAGGCCAAACGGTGTATGCGCTTCATTCTAGTCTCATCAATACAAGAGAATTAGCTAAGAACAGCTCATATGGACATTTTTAACCTCTCTGGTTCCTGTTACCTTACTGATTCATTCATCCAACCTTTTAAGATTGAAGATTTTTCTACAGTCCTGGGCAGTTTTTTT
>NW_018146598.1:0-219 GCF_001952655.1 Monopterus albus | reverse complement strand
TGACAGTTAGATGACAGGCACTTTTTCAAACCTAATTTTCTTAAAGAAATTTCATAAATGTGCCAAAACAGTAGCCCTCAATAATAACTTAGCATATTTTTCTGAATAGTTTTCTTTGAGTTTTAAAGAGCATCTTAAAAGCAGCCGAACATCTTGCCTTTGCTGACCAGTACCCTCCCAAGGGCTGTGTAAGGATACAACAACCAAAAGGAACAATAC
>NW_018146597.1:0-219 GCF_001952655.1 Monopterus albus | reverse complement strand
GAAAACACCAAAAAACAAGTGTCCTGCCGACTGTCATGCAAAGAAAACACCAGCTACACTGCTAGTCAGCTGCAGTTGGGTAACTCTGTGTACTCCCTCGCTTGAAATATGTGACTCTTATACTGATGTTCAAGGCTAGTAAACACTAAGAAGAACAGAAGAACAACACCTTTGTACTGTACATGCTGCGATTTGTTTTTTGGAGAGGGGTGGGGGTCA
>NW_018146596.1:0-219 GCF_001952655.1 Monopterus albus | reverse complement strand
GGTCCTCCTCAGCATCGAGGACACCGGTGTTTTCTGTACAGATGTTGTTCTTCTGAGTTGTTGTTTCAGCTGTTCTTTGCTGGTCAGCTTCTGTTGCTCTACCTTTCTCTTTAAAATACCCCAGAGGTGTTGTGTTGGATTCAAGTCATACTGTATTTGGCCAGGTCATAGTTTTCACTTCTTACTCCTTCAAAAACTCTGGTGTGGTTTTGGCAGTGT
>NW_018146595.1:0-219 GCF_001952655.1 Monopterus albus | reverse complement strand
AACAAGATAAGACTGAGAGAACAAAAATAGGTAGACAGATAAAGTACTTATAAAAATAGAAATATGTATACAGTAATTTATTGTTATTATTATGAAACCATGTTGGGAAAGTTTGCTGAGTACCAGAAGAGCAGAGAGAGGCTGACTTCCTTCTTACCTTCCAAGCAGCACGTCCTCCACAGGCCCGAGTGGGTCATCACCTCCTCGTTCTTCTTGCTG
>NW_018146594.1:0-220 GCF_001952655.1 Monopterus albus | reverse complement strand
GCAAAAAACCACGTCTTGCTGTCACGAATGGGTCCCTATAAACTTTTCTATTGGGACATCTTTAGGACAGCCCCCAATGAACAACTTGAGAGTGAGGTGAAAAAATTATGCTTCTCATTTTTCCATGTTTTATCCAAGGTAATATTTTCCAAATTTACAGTGTTTATTATTTACCTGTCCCTCAGGTGATCAATGCATACATGGCCCTTACAGTAAAAAA
>NW_018146593.1:0-220 GCF_001952655.1 Monopterus albus | reverse complement strand
AAAACTGCTGGAAAAAAAGTTTCTCGCTATATCATACAAGAATACACAGACTGAAGTGAGTCGCTAACTGGACAGATAAGGCGATAGACAGTAAAGGCTTAACCTCGGCAATGCATCTCTTCAGGCAGAATCACCCATGAGATGCTGGGATGGATACAAAATGATCTACGCGATACTTCACAAACAGCAGTCATGGGCACAAAGTACAAATAGAAAAAAA
>NW_018146592.1:0-220 GCF_001952655.1 Monopterus albus | reverse complement strand
TTCCCTTCACTGTGCTCTGGAGAGACAAATGAATATGTATTCCTAAGCATGCAATTTTTGTTAATATGGGAACTGGGCTTGATATTTTAGTTTTCTTAGCGGCCTCATTTAGCAGCATCAGAGCAGATTTTGCCCAGTTTATTTTATATCCTGACTGCTGCTTGAAGTCCTCAAACACTGCCAAAAGAGATGTGATAGAGTTTTCTATGTCTGTTAAATA
>NW_018146591.1:0-220 GCF_001952655.1 Monopterus albus | reverse complement strand
CAAAGTGGAGCTGTTTGGTCGTCATGTGCAGCGTCATGTTTGGCAAAAGCCCAACAGCGTATCACCATAAACCCCAAACTGTCAATCGTGGTGGTGGAGGAGTGATGATTTGGGCTTTTTCTGCAGCCACTGGACCTGGGAAATCTCCAGTCAGTGAGACAACAATGAAGTCCACTTTATACCAGAATATTCCTGAGACAAATGTGAGGCCATCTGTCCA
>NW_018146590.1:0-220 GCF_001952655.1 Monopterus albus | reverse complement strand
GAATAACTCTAATATTCATTTTACACCCAGTTATGACATTTTCACACTATTCTGAAAATAAATTACTTCAGACAACCAATGCCGAGAAGCTTTAGTTCAGTTAATGGCTACAGTCTGTTCTTAATCTGGAAGAGCAGCAAAGAAAGCAGACCGCACCGCACCACAGCACACCTGTAAGCTTCAGTCAATGAAAAGAGCCTGGCCAAGCTGAGCGAGCAGC
>NW_018146589.1:0-220 GCF_001952655.1 Monopterus albus | reverse complement strand
TTTTATGTGCGTTTCAGCGTTTCTGCACGGAGTCCGAGGGGAAGAATGTTCTGCAGTGTCTGAAGCAGAACAAGAACAGCGAGCTGATGGATCCCAAGTGCAAGCAGATGATCACCAAGAGACAAATCACCCAGAACACAGGTGCACACATGGAGCACACATCTGGTCTGTCTACATGACCGGGGTTCCAGGGTCGACTGGTGACTGTGTGTGTGTGTGT
>NW_018146588.1:0-220 GCF_001952655.1 Monopterus albus | reverse complement strand
CCGATAACATACAGCAGATAACTAGCACCATTCAGCAAGGATTTTCCTTGATGAACGAGATCTTCCAGCAGCAGCTTGCTCACCACCACTCCAGCAGTGGACAATT
Organism: Monopterus albus; assembly: GCF_001952655.1. Classification (NCBI taxonomy): domain Eukaryota; kingdom Metazoa; phylum Chordata; class Actinopteri; order Synbranchiformes; family Synbranchidae; genus Monopterus; species Monopterus albus. Next base: position 114 of record NW_018146588.1, on the reverse strand, counting down.
TCAAGGGCGCCCAGCATCATTCAGGCACACCACACTACACCCACCTACACAGACCTTTATGCGCACACCTACGAGGTCCAATCAACCAGCGGCTCAATTTGGACCATACCCCCC
>NW_018146587.1:0-220 GCF_001952655.1 Monopterus albus | reverse complement strand
TTTTTCTGTCACATTGGCATTGTGTGGGTCAAAACCCCGAGGTGAGTTTGTCGTCAGCGAGAGGGTCATTAGACACTTGAGGGTATTTCCACAGGATCATTGTGATAAATTGTACAGGGTTAAATGTCACAGTGAAACAAAATAAGAAGTGAGCAGCAATCAGTCACAAACCTCAGAGAGGGGTACAGCGTTACCTGCAGCAGCAGCTGGGAGGGGGGGG
>NW_018146586.1:0-220 GCF_001952655.1 Monopterus albus | reverse complement strand
AAAGAGTGACAGTCCTGGTACAGGATAATTCTGAATAGATAAATGCTGTTTAACTAATATTACGTGTTTGCAATAATATACAACTCTTTAATTTTATTCACTGTAGATAAAACTAGTTGTGGACCAATTCCTGAGATTCCTAATGGAGAAGTGACGTCTCAAAGAACAAGTTACACAGATAGAGAAGAGGTAGACGTCAGATGTGAGCGAGGATCCTTTC
>NW_018146585.1:0-220 GCF_001952655.1 Monopterus albus | reverse complement strand
GGAGGAGGAGGAAGAGGAGGGTGGGGCTGGAGCAGCCTGGCTTCTTTCCACCTGATCCTGAAAAGAGATAAGTCAGACTCTTGTTTTAACAAAGCACGGGGCTGATACTACAACACAACCAAATGTAAAATAAACAAATAGCTGAGGAACGATTGCTGCATTACAGTCTGAACTGTTAGAAATGAGAAGTGTACATGTTAAAATAAAAGCTGAAAACTAC
>NW_018146584.1:0-220 GCF_001952655.1 Monopterus albus | reverse complement strand
TGTGTACATGTGTGTGTGCTTGTGTGTACCTGAGCTGGGGTTCGTCCCTGCACAGCTCCATATTGGGTCTGAGAGAGCGAAGGTAAAGTCTGGACTGAGCTACTCTCAGTGGAGCCTCTTTATTATCGATGGCCTGCTGCAGGGCCGCAATATTCCTCTCCTGGTCTCCGATTTGCTCCAGGACCTACGCACGTGATCATATAATTGATATTCAATCGAT
>NW_018146583.1:0-220 GCF_001952655.1 Monopterus albus | reverse complement strand
CACAAACTTGACCTTGATGGAGCATTCAGGTGCTCTTTGTAATAAACCACCATGAAGCTTCACTAGAACAGCTTGCAAACTGGTAAATAGTAGTGGTAAATTCAGGGAAACACCATGATAGCAGAGTTTATGATATTTTACAACTGGCCAACAGTACACCAGGCTAACAGTATCCACATGGTAGTAAATACCAACATGTCCAGGCTGATAACAGTGTGAG
>NW_018146582.1:0-220 GCF_001952655.1 Monopterus albus | reverse complement strand
TGGCTCTCTCTTAATGAGCAAAGTTAAACGTTTCAATGGCACAGAAAGTTTTTACCTGAAACAAACCTATTGCTATAAGAAATTAATTCAGTCTTTGGGAACTTTGATTAGAAGACCTGGATTTTTGGAAAAGTGTGAGAAGTGGAGACAAAGACAAATTCCTAACTCTGTAATGGCAGATGTATATGATGGACAGATTTGGACAGACTTTCAGTATGTT
>NW_018146581.1:0-220 GCF_001952655.1 Monopterus albus | reverse complement strand
TCAGTGATTCTGTATCAGTGTCAGGTTTGATATAAACTGTTTGTATCAAAGTGCTAATACTAGCACTAGATTTTTGTTTTAACAGTTTTCTAAAGAAAGTCTTCATTCCAGTTATACATTCAAATAGAGACAAGCAATAGTCAGATTTTAGTCTTCTGATCAGTGTTTCTGTGCTGCCTAGAGGTCTGCCTATTGGCTTGGTACCAGTAGATCATGCTTT
>NW_018146580.1:0-220 GCF_001952655.1 Monopterus albus | reverse complement strand
AAAAAAATAAAAATAATTTCCAACCCTGTTCCATAAGTGTAGATAAAAACACCTTGAAAATGCAACTAGAAGTTGGATGTTATCCTCACAGTTTCTTTACAAAGTCACTGAATCGAGAACAAAGGGAGAACAACAACGATTTGCCATGATGATGTTTGCCAGACAAAATCCTAAAAATGATATACATTGAAATAAATAAAAACAAAGGTTACTCTCACCA
>NW_018146579.1:0-220 GCF_001952655.1 Monopterus albus | reverse complement strand
TTATTTTAGTTGGTGTTAAGTAACTTTATGTCCTGATGGTTTGGGTTGAACTTAGAAAATTTCTTCTGTAGATTTTGAGGTGGTTGGAATTAGTGGGATGATTTGGTTTAAGGTTATATCCTTTTTTGTCAGCACTATTTCAAAATTGTTAGGTTTTGGCATTCCCTTTCTATGTACTTTATCTTTTGGTTAAGGTTAGGCATTTATCTGTAGATGGTTA
>NW_018146578.1:0-220 GCF_001952655.1 Monopterus albus | reverse complement strand
AAATATAAAGTAGACAGCAGCACAGAATCTAAAGGCACTTTAACACTTTAAATGGTGAGTGAAAGAAATATAATAAAAGTATATAAAATATAGGGTACGTGATGGAAAAATTTGTATGTGATTTTCATGATCAGCAGCCAAAAATCTATAAGGACAGTGTTTAGGAATCAATAACTTGTTGTGCAGTGTAATTAGTGTCAATCATCATATGACCTACAGT
>NW_018146577.1:0-220 GCF_001952655.1 Monopterus albus | reverse complement strand
GAAGTACACAAGTATTGTCACCATTAAAGTCGAGGCCCCAGCTGCCGTCTGCTGTGGGGCCCTAACAGCTGAGTGTGGCCCTTCTGTTTGTTCTGAGGAGCCTCAGTGGAGCCAGCTCACTGCCACATGCAGTCGCCTGCTCTCCTGCGCTTTCCAGCTGAGGTGAACTCCATGTGAGACGAGTCTGGATCTCGGTGTACTTCCTCTGAGTGGCCACACG
>NW_018146576.1:0-220 GCF_001952655.1 Monopterus albus | reverse complement strand
GGCTATCTGGGTGTAGCAGCATCTGGTGATATGCAGAGGCGAGATCAATGGTAGAGAAAACTGTAGCCCCCCTGAGGTTGGTGAGCAGTTCATCCATGTGTGGTAAGGGGTAGCAGTCACAGACAATTGATTTGTTAGGCTCCCTCAGGTCAACGCATACGCGAGGTTTTCCTCCATCATATCTCTGTGTAACGACGATGGGTGAGACCCATGGAGATGC
>NW_018146575.1:0-220 GCF_001952655.1 Monopterus albus | reverse complement strand
TATCAATCTTCTCATCCAAGTCTTATCAGGAAAGTGGCTACGTGTATAAACTCTTCACTTGTAGTCTTGGATAGATGTTCATTTCATTGTTGACTATATATATGGTACAATAAACTGAAAGGAAAGCAAATATGTTGTACTGGTACCGTATTATGCAGGGAGCAACTGGTTCATTAACACAATTTCAGTATTGTCTTCGCTCTCAGAGTGCAGGTTTACT
>NW_018146574.1:0-220 GCF_001952655.1 Monopterus albus | reverse complement strand
ATCTAACCAATATCTATCTGACTAAACGTGCTTGCAGCTAATACCGTGGTTTTACAACGGTATACCTTCGTACTACCTTTCGTTGGGGTTCTTGTATTATGGTTCGCGTCCGACTAATGCCTCTGTATGTGTATATACCCAGGCAGCGCGCTCCCACAGAACGTCTGTGGCAGGCGGTAACGTTGTGGCACGTCGTATGTATGTATGTATGTATGTATGT
>NW_018146573.1:0-220 GCF_001952655.1 Monopterus albus | reverse complement strand
ACACTCACTTGCTATCTTGCGTTTCTTCGGTGCTGCCATTTCTGGTGACTCGTGGTAAATATTTTTCTTTGCTTAATTTTGTTTAGTGGAGAAGCACCTTTTCTGTGACTGGCTCCATCTAGTGTTGAAACTGAGAAGTGCAACAGAGTTGAGCTCAAGCGCCATGTGCGGGCCATATTCAATTATATTTTCAGAATTTGCTGCGGGCCAATAAAAACTG
>NW_018146572.1:0-220 GCF_001952655.1 Monopterus albus | reverse complement strand
CAATAACATCTGTTAACAATGTTTCCTTAGGTTGCTTGACAGACACTTTGTTAGATTGTAACCAAAGGCGAGAACCAGCCTTTTGGTTTTGGAAATTTGTAAAATAATGTGTGATGGGTATGCCCATTATACCTTTCTATTTCTGCCTCTGTAGTGTCCAGACATGGTGGTACCCCAGGTAAGTATTTTTGTGGCAAAGCAAGAGGATGCTTTATTTTTT
>NW_018146571.1:0-220 GCF_001952655.1 Monopterus albus | reverse complement strand
GGAGAGGTCTGGGTCATCATTACTGAGCGGTGGCGGTGCACTGGGTCCTGAAGACTAGCCCTGGGGTGGATCCTCTGGCAACTGATTCGGAGGTGGGAGTGAGCAGGAGTCCAGAGCTGGATCCACCTGTGACTTGGACTCAGGGAGTCCAGTTAAAACAGGATATATGTTAGTAGGAGCTGCAAGCTTGACATTATTTTTAGATCTCTCTTCATTCTAT
>NW_018146570.1:0-220 GCF_001952655.1 Monopterus albus | reverse complement strand
CAGTTTAACCGTGTGGCGGAAGGGATTGATCAGCAGAAAACCTCTGCACTTTTGAACGAGATCTACACTGATCTGTACATCATCGAGGGCGACAGGGGAGACGTCAATCGTCAGCATGAGTCAAGACAGGTCCAAGAGGCAAAGTTCAAACCAGTGAGAGAAGAGACACCCATTAAATACTGTGACATCTTCAAACCTACATCTGGAGAAAAAATCAGAA
>NW_018146569.1:0-220 GCF_001952655.1 Monopterus albus | reverse complement strand
CAGTACCTGTATGTGTCCACAGTCTGTAACCAGCCCAGTTGGACCAGTGAACCCCGCAGTAACAAACGGTGGCTCCACTGGACAAAAGCCTTCAGTAAAACCTGGCCCACACCGAGAGGAAGCAGTAAACAGTGACACCTAGTGGCGACTCTGAGGTTTACACTTAGTGACCCTGCTGTAATGGGCCTCGACGTCCTGGTCAGTAAAGGCTCTAATGCTG
>NW_018146568.1:0-220 GCF_001952655.1 Monopterus albus | reverse complement strand
GTAGCAGGAAAAACACGTCCACACACAAACACATGCACATACCTAGACTTTACCACATTCTAACAATGGGGAGCTGTTGTACCTCTGTCCAGGGTGGAGCAGCCCAAGAAGATAAAATGTATTGGAAGAACTTAATTTGAGGTCCAGAAGGCAGATCTCCTACGGGAGCTCTGGCTTTCTGAATTCAGCGCAATAAAGACTTTCCTGTGATCAGACTTTG
>NW_018146567.1:0-220 GCF_001952655.1 Monopterus albus | reverse complement strand
CTTCACCAGGACCACTAACTGGTGCTCCAACATCAGTGGATGCAGAGGAGAGGGTAAAAGCTCGCCCATACGCTGCTAGTCCCAAGTTTAGTTTTTGTGTAGGTGCTCCCTGGTCCCGCCAGTACCGCATGGCATAGTCCTAAAAAGTGGAGACAAATAATCTGTTAGGATGAGAGGATATCCCTAAATTCAAAGGTGTTTGGGCAGTTAATATGAATCA
>NW_018146566.1:0-220 GCF_001952655.1 Monopterus albus | reverse complement strand
TTTTAGGGGGTGAACAAATTACTGATTAATCAGTTGGTTGCTTTTGCAGTTAGTCTATTAAATATTAGCTTAGGTCCAGAAAAATCCAAGACAATGGTGAAAAATGTCCATCACCATCATCTTTCACTAAAATCCACTACCTCCTTCTTGTATGTGCGTCAATAAAGAACCAAAAATGAAAGTAAAACATACTTTAACAGGCCTAGAGACAACCCCCCCA
>NW_018146565.1:0-220 GCF_001952655.1 Monopterus albus | reverse complement strand
TTTTTTTTTTATGTCTAAATGTGCTAGAGTCGAGGTTGCTGAACAAAAAGAAAGCATACATTTCAAGACTGGTGCTGCTAAAAGGACAAGAGGACATAATGACATTATTTGTTTCCTCCTTTCAGGCCTAAGAAATAAATGTTGTCTTAATTCATAATAGGCCACAGCAGTCTAGCCCTCAAGCTAGACCAATTGCCCAAGTTGACCTTATTATTTATTT
>NW_018146564.1:0-220 GCF_001952655.1 Monopterus albus | reverse complement strand
TTCCTCTATTTCTTTCTTCAGTTTCTCCTGCTCTTTGCGCAATTTTTCTTCTTCCTCTTTAAGGGTTCGTTGCTTCTCCTCTTCAATCGCCCTCTCTGCTGCCTGGAACATTTCAGTGGTGTAGTGCCTTCCTCCGTTCTTCTCTGTTATATCTCGGAGCTTCTGGAGCAGCTCAGTGACCTGACAACGATCCTCCAGGTTATTATTGAAGATGTGGTAC
>NW_018146563.1:0-220 GCF_001952655.1 Monopterus albus | reverse complement strand
AAAAAACTCTATAGCTCTTTCTGCTTCTCTGCCAGAAGATTCTCCCTGTCGAGCGGCGACACGGTTGGTTCTGGGGAAATCGTTTGAGCCGCAGTATGTATCTGTGAACGCAATAATTCCTTTGTAAACATTATCATCTTCTTGCCCATTTTGCATCCTTGGCAGCTGTCAACATGTTGGCTGCACTCTATCACTCTCCCCGCGCGTGCACAGGCAAGCT
>NW_018146562.1:0-220 GCF_001952655.1 Monopterus albus | reverse complement strand
AGGACAAAGAAGAATGTGAGCCTAGGGGTAAGTTACATAGTACCCAATACACAGCACAAAGTTTGTGGGTTTTACGTGAGGTGCCTAGAGGGTTGCAGACCTCAAAGTCGTCAATATACAAGCCTATAAATAGTTTCAACTCTGGGTCTGACAAGAAATTGTTTTCCTTACAGTGCAGACCATCTCTGAAAGACCTGTACACAATTTCTGTTGCAGTCTC
>NW_018146561.1:0-220 GCF_001952655.1 Monopterus albus | reverse complement strand
CCATGCTGAAGAGTTTGGAGAGAGAGAAAAAATTCCTCTTGTGTATGAATATTACCAAGAAAATGGTAAGAGAATAAAAAACAGTGGTTTTCCTCAGTTATCTTACTCTTGGGGTTATTTCTATGTTGGACAATTATTTACAGCCTCTATCCATGTAGTTGAAAATTTAACTGTACTTCATCTCAGGTATTTCATGGTCCAATGGTGATTCATGGAAAGA
>NW_018146560.1:0-220 GCF_001952655.1 Monopterus albus | reverse complement strand
AGGGCTGACCCACTTGCTGTGGATGACATGAATGCACTTGCTCACTATGTCTACAGTAATTGTTTAACTAGCAGGATAAACCGATCCGAGTCAGTAAAGTTGTATTTGTTAATACACAGGAGTGCAGCAATCAAATGAGAGATAGATAGCATGTAAAATGTTTTAGATGTTTTCCAGTCATATATATCATATATAAAACTAAATAAAATACTAACTTAAG
>NW_018146559.1:0-220 GCF_001952655.1 Monopterus albus | reverse complement strand
GATTTACATCAGTCTCACGCAGTAACATTCAGCAGAATGTAGACTGTGCTAGTTCCTTTTCCCTCCTCATCCAATCTTTCTCTCTTTTTCAGTATGTTTACACAGCACAGACATAATCGTCACTGCTGGGCTGCTGATCAGTTATTACAGGAAAAAGAATTGAGTCCTATATGTCATTTTTTTATTTAAGGGTTAGGACAATTCCATGTTTATTTGACCC
>NW_018146558.1:0-220 GCF_001952655.1 Monopterus albus | reverse complement strand
CATTGTTCTCCTATTGCTCCATTTGTCAAGGAAATCAAGAAGAATGCTGTGTTTGTGGACGAGACGTTTGGGACCACGGATGTGTGTCAGGGCCAGCTGGGTGAGTCCGTCAGAAAAACTCTCACTTTTGTTTGGATGTAGGACTGTTACAGTAGATTTTTGTTTTTCAAAATGAGACAAAAGTCAAACCAGTTAGAAAAGTTGATGTGCAGACTCTGGA
>NW_018146557.1:0-220 GCF_001952655.1 Monopterus albus | reverse complement strand
CCAGTCTGTCATAGTTCCACCATAGGTTTCAAATCACCTTGCTTCATTTTGGAATAACCATTCTGTGCCACATTAAATTCTCATACAGAAACTGACATGATTAGATTCTCCCCCTGCAGCAGGACAATTCAGCACATCACAAATCTGTTTAGACACACCACAAAACTTTGTGTGCCCAACAGATTAAACATTGAGGGTTGGTCTGCCCAGAGAACAAGTG
>NW_018146556.1:0-220 GCF_001952655.1 Monopterus albus | reverse complement strand
ATGTGAAACTATGTAGGTGTAGTGTGTAGTGTGAAACTGTTTGAGTTACATACAAAAGGAGTCGGTAGACAAAAGGTACAGTTTAATAAACTATTAGTGAAATGTACAGATAGATCACACTGACCATCTAATTTTTGTTCCAACTCTAAATCAACCCCATGCAGAAAGTGGGGACTGAAAAAACGCCCTTATTTTCAAATGGTTCTTTCACAGGTGTTTA
>NW_018146555.1:0-220 GCF_001952655.1 Monopterus albus | reverse complement strand
AGACATTGTAACTTCTCCAGCCTTACACTTTGCACCTATTTTACGTTCCGTGTTGGGTTGTCAAACTGCATTCTGTCGGATTCAGACAGCCTGATCCCAAAATAAATATTCACCATTTTAAATCACTGAAGGAGGTCCAATGTATTTCTGCTGGTCATATTTGGTGTTATTTTTATCTTCTGGCACAACTGGTGATTTCACTGTGTTTCTGTGTCAGCTG
>NW_018146554.1:0-220 GCF_001952655.1 Monopterus albus | reverse complement strand
TTTTTGTTTTTCATGGTTACCACATTTATGGGTTTTAATATGTGAAAACTCAGCATATGATGTGTTGTTCACTAACCAAAATGCTATTAAAACTGCAGTAAAAACATTTGTGAGTTACACTTGCGTGTTATTATGTTTGAATTTTATTGTCATCAGATTCTACAAAGGTACAAAAGTGTAATATATAAACATTTTTCAGTCGCCCTCCAACTGTTCAGTC
>NW_018146553.1:0-220 GCF_001952655.1 Monopterus albus | reverse complement strand
AACCCAGAATAAATTGGACGCAACAGTCATTGTAACAATAGTGACACATAAAAATGTGACCGACTCTGAGACAACAAATACATTTTCAAAGATCACATCCTTGTTCTGTGGACAAACGTTTTAACTCGCCGACAATTATATTTTGTTGACATAATAAAGACTGTGTTCTTTGTTAAAGCGGTTTAATGTCACAAGTGCAGGATGTTTGCATATTTTCCAC
>NW_018146552.1:0-220 GCF_001952655.1 Monopterus albus | reverse complement strand
GTTAAAAATATCAAGGATGTCCTATTATACTGTAAAATGCAAGGATGTATAAAATCTACACAGTCTAGATTAAATCTAAGTTCAATATCATCCAAAGCAGCACCTCCAGGCAGAGGTGTAGTTGTGAGTTAATAGTGATTCTGAGACTTTGGACAGACAGAACAGCGTGGAGCAGTTGTTATTAAAGTCACTTATGTCACCACCTTTATGCAATGGAAGC
>NW_018146551.1:0-220 GCF_001952655.1 Monopterus albus | reverse complement strand
AATGGGCCACTAATAAATCTGTTCAGTACATATTTATTTGTTGCAGACAACATTACTGTAGCATAAATGTTTATTTGTTGCCAGACAACATTACTGCAGTATAAATACAGGAAGAGTCTGTACTGATCATAACAACACATTGATTAAAAGTGAATTAATGTACCCATCAGCCAGGGGTTCAAGCTTCCTGCACAACATATCATCATAACAGTGACAGTGG
>NW_018146550.1:0-220 GCF_001952655.1 Monopterus albus | reverse complement strand
TAAAACATTTTAACTCCTTTTCATAACAAAGTAGAGAATCTCCAGTCTGAGTGTAAACTGATAATTGTACATTCACAACCTCTTATGTTCTCTATTCAGACTGGTTATAAAGTACTTTAGGGCCCAAAGTTCTTAATTTACTGTTTGCACTGAATAAAAGGGCAGCATTGTCTCATCAAGACACAACTCTGCATTTGTATCTTGTGTTAGTCATTTTCTG
>NW_018146549.1:0-220 GCF_001952655.1 Monopterus albus | reverse complement strand
TAACTTGTCTCAGTTCTGATGTCACTGTTTAATTAAAGTCTGGGAGAAAAGGACAACATCCATGTAGGACTAACCAGGATGAGAATAGTCCCACATTTAGAGATGAAATGATTAGTCTACTGGCAGAAATCCCATCATTAATACTCAAATAACTTGCATATTTTTCAGAGTCCAGGGTCTCAGATGTGATTGCTACCTTTGATGTGTCTAACTCAGAGTG
>NW_018146548.1:0-220 GCF_001952655.1 Monopterus albus | reverse complement strand
GAGAGAGAGACAGAGGGAAGCTGAGAGGACAGACCAGTTTGGTTTGTTAACAGAAAAGACCCACACGTGTGGCTGAACAAGAAAGTTTCCAGTGCTTTTATTAAAGTAACTTGAAGTTAAAGGTGAGCCTGACAATCCTGGAAAAATGAGAATCGCAATCAGAATCAGCTTTATTGCAGAAATCTTCTTTGTACACCCATGAGGTGTACAGGTCCTCCAT
>NW_018146547.1:0-220 GCF_001952655.1 Monopterus albus | reverse complement strand
TTAGCTGGCATTAGAAAATCCAGGATTACTCATTTGATCTAGGATCTGTTTAGAGATTTATGAAGAACACCCCCCTCCAGTGTCCGGCTCTGCGTTTGGCCTGGTCGGTACCTGGTATTTGAGCAGGAACTCTTCCATTTGAACACCAAGGAATCGAGCTTTGACGTGGAAACTTCCTCTCTCAGATCCAGGAGTGATGTCAAACACCACGTTCTTAAAT
>NW_018146546.1:0-220 GCF_001952655.1 Monopterus albus | reverse complement strand
CAAGTCATGTGAACACAAGCATAACTTGGTCACATCGATGCAACGGTGATATGGCGACTGCTGCTAAAAGGGTTGGTTCTTCTTCCACACATAACGATCTACGCCTTCCTAACAGCAGCGTGACTTCCTGTCGCTCCATGACATACTACAGATCAGCTATGACTCGTGTGTGACGACTGATAAATTAACCTTATAACCTTATAACTGTAATGAAATACAC
>NW_018146545.1:0-220 GCF_001952655.1 Monopterus albus | reverse complement strand
GAGGTTTACAGTCTCCTCATTGCTCCAAATAAATCTCATGGTTTTGTGTCTTCACTGAAAACCTTACTGACAAATGTGCCATGTGCTTCATGTACATCATGATTTATTAGCAGTCTGTTTAATATTTTGTTTTTATCAGTACACAAACTTTCACCTCAGCCAGCTGGAAAAACAGTCATTCCACATTTGTTTCTGTGCAAATTGAAAATGGGCATTAAAA
>NW_018146544.1:0-220 GCF_001952655.1 Monopterus albus | reverse complement strand
TTTATGATCCATAAACTCTGTCTTGTTTGCATTGGATCTGGCCACAGTCCTTGTCCAGCTCTGTTTCCTTCCCGTTGGTGTCTCTCCCCTCAGTAACAAGTGAGAGATTTTTCCCTCAGGCGTCATTCTCAGTGTCAGATGCAGCAGTGGTTAATATGTAGTTTAAGACTTGTACAGGTCGACTCACAATGACAACTGTGTTCTTTCCTTGTGACCTTAT
>NW_018146543.1:0-220 GCF_001952655.1 Monopterus albus | reverse complement strand
CCAAATAAAGGTGATTATCATTATTAACATGCCGATGAACCTGCAGACAGGAAAACCTGAGACATAGAACATGATTAATGTCATGATTACAGAACAGCTGTATGAAATCCAGAGCTAATTTAACACAGTGCATAAGCCTCACTAAATAAGTACGAGTTTAAGTGCTAAATGAAATCTACCCATAAAAAAATAGAACAAATTCAAGTGATGTTAAATTGTG
>NW_018146542.1:0-220 GCF_001952655.1 Monopterus albus | reverse complement strand
TTGTGTGGCCGAGGGTTAAAACCAGAACAAAGAGCCGGAGCACGGAGACAATATGGAGACACACCCACTGGGACCAGTTAATGCTCTAAACACACTGGAGTGAATGGAGGGATCATTAGCATCCAGTACCCAGGTCCTTCAGTAAAAGTACTAATACCTCACTGTAGAAATACTCTGTTACAAGGTCTACACTGAATGGTACACAAGTCAAAGTATAATG
>NW_018146541.1:0-220 GCF_001952655.1 Monopterus albus | reverse complement strand
GATCAAACTAGTGTGTAAAATAGTTGGCGCCACTGCAGCAGGACAGACTGGAGCTTATGGACAGTGAACCTCCACTCAGCCTGTGTTTGGCTTTCACCTGGGGCAAAGGTGCACGCTGGTGCTGCAGGCAGAGAGCCGAGCAAATCGATAATAGAAATATTTCATTCTTTTCAGGCCGGCGCTGCTCCTGGAAAACTACCAGCCATGGTTGGACCTGAAG
>NW_018146540.1:0-220 GCF_001952655.1 Monopterus albus | reverse complement strand
ACTACAGTAAGTACACATACATATTTTTTCTTACAGTGCAAATACATGAACCAGTGTACACTGAGGTATTTAACTTGTTTGACTCATTATTTAAAACACCATGATATTTGTTTCAGTCATGTAATGACCTCTCCTTTTATCCTGCCCATCTGCTTATCAATGGGATCCTTTCTGTCTGTAGTCTTTTGTCATGCACACACAGTTGCAAGAAAAAGTAATG
>NW_018146539.1:0-220 GCF_001952655.1 Monopterus albus | reverse complement strand
GTTATATTTTAGCGCAGGTCATTACAGAACACTGTGCCATGACAATATTTCAGATATCCTTGACGAGAACAAAAACATCTTCAAATATGGGCTTAGACTGGTGGGTTTAACTGACCACTTCAGTTTCATTTACACCCCAGTCCTACATGGTCCCAACTTCCAGGTGTCATTTGAGCTAAAAAGGAGCACGCGTTAATCATGGGTCAAAGGTCAAAGTGTT
>NW_018146538.1:0-220 GCF_001952655.1 Monopterus albus | reverse complement strand
TAAAATTATATTCATGGTCACTCCTCCTGCAAATAGGAGCGCATGTTATGCTGTTTTCCCCACAGTGGCAGAGAATTCAGAAAAGGCAGACCATGTATCCCTGTCTCATTATCTTTATCTTGTATTACAGGTCAGTAATGTAGTAAAGCCTCACAAATCTGTTGCAGTTTTAAGCTAAAGCTGATCAATGCTTTTAGTTTAACAGTAAAACAGTAAAACA
>NW_018146537.1:0-220 GCF_001952655.1 Monopterus albus | reverse complement strand
GAATAAGATGGACAGAGGGACAGCTAGAAAACATAACGCCTCCAGCCTTTACTACCGCCAACGCAGATGCATTAGAAATCTCTCAGCAGAATGTATTTTTAGGATTTACAAACAAATATTTTTCATTTGTGAAGTGGACTGAGCTCTACATGTCCGGTAAACTAGCTGCGCCTGTGTCAGTTGGTTCAGCTGAGCCATGACAAGCAACGGTTGCTGGCGA
>NW_018146536.1:0-220 GCF_001952655.1 Monopterus albus | reverse complement strand
TAGACTTTTATTTCACCAGCCTTCCCCACCTTGTTATTTCAAAACAGTTTACATAACACATGAAAAATATAACAGCTTTATATTGCTCATCTGAAAAAGTAATCTGCTTGGAACTGCTAGGCTGTAACTGTGGCCATAAATAGCATATTTGTTTAGGAGGCACTCATTACTTAAATTAACTGAAAGATCCAGCAATAAATTATCCATATGTACCATGAGA
>NW_018146535.1:0-220 GCF_001952655.1 Monopterus albus | reverse complement strand
TTTCTATGACAGCATACCAAATGTATTTGTGTGCTGCTTGCTGACTCGAGATTGCAGTTAATGTGTTTGTGTTTAGTCCTTCACAGCTGAAGACAGAGTTCCTTCCTCTCCTCTGTGTCATTTTTATTTCAGAGAACAGTCTAGTAGCTGCGGTAAGAATGAAGCATAAACCCTTGTATATATTTCCATGCACAAATATACATTGAGTAAGGACTGCTGT
>NW_018146534.1:0-220 GCF_001952655.1 Monopterus albus | reverse complement strand
TAGAGTAAATAGGCCTATCTAAAAATATTTATCAAGTTCCTTTATAATCTGTTGAACAGTGAAGATAAAGAGGCTGAACTTGCAGATAAAAACTTAATACAGACAAACTGAAGCAAATTGTTCCCGCAGGGGTCAATGAATAGTTATGGTGAAGCATCAGGGGTTTCTTTGGTTGGACCTTCCTTCTGCACACTGCCTTTGAGGTGTATTGTGATGTTGG
>NW_018146533.1:0-220 GCF_001952655.1 Monopterus albus | reverse complement strand
TTTTTTCAACTTTGTTAATTTCTTTTGGAGAATTGGGCTTGTAAAGCAGCTCTAACAAGATGACAAATGATGAGGATGACTGGACGGTGGTTAGCTACCGACGGGGGCGGATGCAACGTCGGGGCTACACTGCTCCACGTCGTTACTCACGGAATAAGGGACAAGGTTACAATGGGCGTTCTTACGCCTCAGTTACCCGAACGGATGCACGCAGGGGAAA
>NW_018146532.1:0-220 GCF_001952655.1 Monopterus albus | reverse complement strand
GAAGTGTCTTTATCTCTTCACACAAATCTGCTGCTGTTTTTCATCTCTTCCCTGGAGCAGAATTGTAGGAAGACTTAAAACACTAAGAGGTATTCACAATATAACAGAAAAACAAGGGTCTTTTGTCAGTACACCTACTTCTTCCACCTCAGCCAAAGATAAATTTCTTATTTTGAGATTTTTGTTTTCAAATTTTCAGTGTTTCCCTTCAGGTTTTTTT
>NW_018146531.1:0-220 GCF_001952655.1 Monopterus albus | reverse complement strand
GAGAGATCATCTGGTGACGAGGACACATCAATGCTCCCCTCAAGTACTGCTCCACTGAGTGGGAGCAGGTGTGCCTCGTCGCCGGGAGTGCGCTCCAGGAACCAGGGCATGCAGACGAGGTGCTGGGAGCACACTCGGCCGTAAGCATAACAACTTCAGACATGTCTCGCAATGGCTTAAGATTCCATCCATGTGTTGTTGCAGCTTTGGAGCCCAAAAA
>NW_018146530.1:0-220 GCF_001952655.1 Monopterus albus | reverse complement strand
GTAGTTAACTAGGCCTAAATATGACCTTAGTTGTGAGACATTCTACGGTTTTGGTGCCTGAAGCACTGCTTCAATTCTTTTCTTGTGACTTATGTAAGCCGTGCTTGTCAATGACATGTCTGCAGTAGGAGATTTCATTCTTGAAAAACTCGCACTTACTTCTCTTTGCGCACAGGCCATACTCACTGAGCCGGGTGAGCACTTTGCTGAGGTTCTGGAG
>NW_018146529.1:0-220 GCF_001952655.1 Monopterus albus | reverse complement strand
TATAAAAGTAAAAAGTAGCCCTTTGAAGAACATTAACAAGCTGTTTCTGTGCAAAACTAACTGGACCACATGTCATATTAATATATTTACACACTATTAAACCATCCAAATGTCAAATAAAATAAAAGATCAATTAACATTAACACAATCATTCCAGGTCTAATTAAGCCTTAAATGATAAGGCTGTTCATGTTCTACATTCATAGTATTTTCAACACTC
>NW_018146528.1:0-220 GCF_001952655.1 Monopterus albus | reverse complement strand
TGGTTTTCCTTGTGTCACATCCCTTCTGTCACAAAGTATTATTTTAGTCATAGCCGTTTCAGTGATTCAGCTGTTGTCAGACTGGTGGTGCTGGGTGAGTCTGCATCAAACTTCATGTGACTAATGAGGTTCCTGTTTTTCTTGAGGAGCAAGTTGGTTTTGTACAGTTTGAATGGAGTGTGCTGCTGTAGCAGGTGATAATTTCATTATCAGATAATCA
>NW_018146527.1:0-220 GCF_001952655.1 Monopterus albus | reverse complement strand
TCCTAGTTCATGCACTTTAGCCTAAATAGGAAATCACAGGTGTACTCACTCTTGTCACAGCGGTCACTGGTAAACTGACCTTTGTCACACTGAGATTGTACTTTGGGGCCCTTCAGGGCAGTCCATCTAGCCTGTTTTTATTTTACTGTGCACAAGTTCAAATGCCCTTCTTCTGAACTGTAATACATGCAACATGCTTTAAGTTTAATGATATTGGACG
>NW_018146526.1:0-220 GCF_001952655.1 Monopterus albus | reverse complement strand
TCCTCCCCAGTGAGACAGTGATCGCCAAAAGTGCTGACTTCTCCACTGAGAAATGCTTTAGTAATAAGGTCAGTATAAGAAGAAGACGTGGCACCACCTGTCAAATCTAAGTATATATTAGTTGGTGATATTATATTTATATATTTAGCCCTATATCACCAATAATGTAGTAATGGTAAATACCATGGTAGCTGTTTATTAAATCATTTTGACCTGAACC
>NW_018146525.1:0-220 GCF_001952655.1 Monopterus albus | reverse complement strand
AGGCAGAGGGTCAACCCTTGTTCAGGATTTCCTATATTTGCTACATGGGCTCAGATTGTGCTGTATTCAGATATGATGATACTGTACATTTGACATGACCCATAGTACACAGGAAGCTGGTGCTGTTTCTGGAATAGTTCCACCAGGGTTCTGGCAGATCCTTTAAAAAGTATTCAAATTGATTTTAACAATTTAAGGTCATAAAATATCTTATAAAGTC
>NW_018146524.1:0-220 GCF_001952655.1 Monopterus albus | reverse complement strand
CACGAGGAATTTGACTCTGGTACATTCCTGATCATGAATATCTACACAGCACAGCATCAACTGTGTGAATGACACTTAGCCTCTATTCTATTCAAGTCGGTGGAGTCACAAACGTTTGTGGAACACAGCGCAGCATTAATGTCTCAGTCATCACAAACAGCGGCATCTTACACATCTTATGTCTAATTGCATGACCAGAAACACACACACACACACACAC
>NW_018146523.1:0-220 GCF_001952655.1 Monopterus albus | reverse complement strand
CTTATCCATTTCTGTGTTACATGCCGTAAACTCAGAAGAGAAGGAGAAACGCAAAAGATGGCAGATCTGCCCCATGAAAGGCTTAGTACTCAGCCTCCCTTCACACATGTGGGTTTGGACGTGTTTGGCCCGTGGTCCGTATCAGCTCGTAGGACAAGAGGCGGCTATGCAGAGAACAAGAGATGGGCGGTACTGTTCACACGTTTAAGCATCAGAGCCG
>NW_018146522.1:0-220 GCF_001952655.1 Monopterus albus | reverse complement strand
CTGAATGTTGACCTGGCAAACATTATCCTGCTGTTTTCAAACCTAACTCTTGAAAAACCTGACTTGACATCACCATGAAGCACATGATCATCTCAGTCCAGAACGATGACATCAAATACACTTTATTTCCCTTTGAATCTATGTAAAGGTAGTGTGTTTGGTTCATGAGAAGAAATTTGAATACCTTTATATTATGTTTGAATATGTGCTTATGATAATG
>NW_018146521.1:0-220 GCF_001952655.1 Monopterus albus | reverse complement strand
TTTTTTCTGTTTTCATACCCCATTATTTATCTGCCCCTCAAATTTATCTTGTGACTTTTTGGAGAGACCCAGCCCCTAGGTTGAAAACCACTGAACTCAGGTTATAAAACATAGCTAAACCCAGCTCCACATCAGCCAGTTACACCAGTGAAATTCTACTTAAGCTTTAGTGCATCCATTATACAATCTGATATGTAATATTTAACAATATATCAGTCAC
>NW_018146520.1:0-220 GCF_001952655.1 Monopterus albus | reverse complement strand
CCATACAATTACTATACTTCACTGACATTACTATTCTTACGTGTTTCATGTGTTGGCGTCTTATCTTTCATCCACCTTATATTTTGACCATAAAAAAATTCCACAAGCAAAGGGACTTTGAGCTACACAGCAAACCTTGGTTATAATCTGGACTCTATGTATTGTTCCTGGTATAAAGAGCTTCATTTTCTTAGCTGTGATATTGTGCTGTGGAGTCTTA
>NW_018146519.1:0-220 GCF_001952655.1 Monopterus albus | reverse complement strand
ACATTATTTCAGCAAACTTAACACTGGGGTCATCTCCAGCTGTGAGAGTCTCAAATGACTGGTGACATTTCAAACATTGACTTTTATAGCAAAAAGCCACATTATGTGACCAGTAACTCAGAATCTGTAGAAGTAAACTGAGTCTATGAGCATATGATGCTTTTTTGTGTACTTGCATTTCTAATAACATGCATTGTTAGACGAGACTGATTGTGACGGT
>NW_018146518.1:0-220 GCF_001952655.1 Monopterus albus | reverse complement strand
CGTCTGGGAACAAAGTGGAAAGGTCTGTGTAACGTTTCTTTAGATCGTAGAATGATATTTTCACCTGCTGAGCTGGAGCTAAGTTAGCTAACTTGGCGAAACAGGTGTGTATACAAATAAGTGCAATGAAAATAGAGTACAGTGGATAAAAGCAAAGAAAGATGTACACAACTACGCTTTCTACAGCTTTTACTAATATATTCAAAAATCTGATTTTTGT
>NW_018146517.1:0-220 GCF_001952655.1 Monopterus albus | reverse complement strand
CTGTCTGCAGATCTGTCAGCCTCACTTCTAGAAGTGCAGGAGAGTCAGGGGCCTTTCACATTTCTGCGCCCAGGGATTTGTTGTCTCATGGTCCACCCATGAGTATGATGAATGATCAAAGACTCAAAACTGCAAGAACAAGACCTAAATTTTAATAAACACAACTAGTGTTTAAGGTGGAACTATGTACCTTTTGACAGTGATGGAAGAAGTACTCAGA
>NW_018146516.1:0-220 GCF_001952655.1 Monopterus albus | reverse complement strand
GGAGTTGGGCAGCATGTCCCCTGCCACCTGAACCTGGGCCCCTGTGGACTGGAGTAGAGTAGGAACCATTCAGGGGCTTGACAATGTTGACAGTTTTCAATTCTAGCTCATACATACTGTATTATATTCATTAGCATTCTGCAGGCACTCACTACAACAAGAAAGCACACTAAAACTGAAAAGTGTGGAGAACTCTTTGGTTCTATAATTGAAATCCCCC
>NW_018146515.1:0-220 GCF_001952655.1 Monopterus albus | reverse complement strand
GCTTTCACCTTTTCAAAATCACAGTATTTAACTCTTAGCTTTACACTCTCAGTTAATAATGTGTAATACATGCAAACTTGAAAAGTGGCAGAAAACTTTGCAGGTTGAAGCAGAACATCTGTACACAACAGGAATATACAAGGTTATGTGTGACTATTGTGTGTACGACACAATAAGGATCAAATTGTGTAACAATGTTAACTGCTTCAGGGAGCAAACA
>NW_018146514.1:0-220 GCF_001952655.1 Monopterus albus | reverse complement strand
AATAAAACAAATAAGCTGGATCTGAAAACATTACAAGACTAAACACAAGATTCAGAACCAAGGACAGCACCAGTCCATTATACTCAGCACTGAGGACAAACACAGAGGAAAAAAACTGAAGCTGTACTCAGTTGATAAAGACAGAGATGCCAGTGTTTTGTGAAAAATAAACCAATCTGGGGGAAGAAGAAATGGAGAAATCAAGCAACACTTTTTCAAA
>NW_018146513.1:0-220 GCF_001952655.1 Monopterus albus | reverse complement strand
TATTTTAAAGAAGGACTTGCAGGGCTAGAGTTAAATCATCAACCTTATTTTTACTGTATGCCACAATATCTGACGGCACATATCACCTCAGACAATATCTGCCTGCTGCCTAAGGAGATGACATGATTGCTTAGTGTTAAAACTCCGCATGTGAACAACCAAACCACTCAATCTGCCTTAGTCAGGCATAAACACACTATAATACCACTGTGTAGACCTA
>NW_018146512.1:0-220 GCF_001952655.1 Monopterus albus | reverse complement strand
GATGGTAAATGTTACAGCAGCTCCGTTATAGCCCAAAAGCTTTGGTCCCTAAATCCTGGCAGAAGTCTTCAGTAAAGTGTGTACTGAAGTGACACCAACCATAGTTTGGCAGATGATATTTAAGGGATTTGGTCTAACACAGTAAAAGGACCTTTGTCTATAATGATCAAATAAAATGCAAAAAGAACTTGATGAATGTGGTAAGAAAAAGTTAGAAAAA
>NW_018146511.1:0-220 GCF_001952655.1 Monopterus albus | reverse complement strand
TTGCTTCTTCTCCAGTCTTTGATTCTGTACATGTGAACGTCAGATTATGCCTTGAAACGTTTTGTAAACCCACACATTTATTTGGAACCCCTTGTGGGAGCAACACCCCAGTATTTAAAAGAAATGAGTTGTCTGTCATTCAGTTTTACAATAACATGTATTCCTAATTGCAACAAAAAGAATGTAGTTAAAGAAACCGTGTCCATTGTCCATCCAGGTA
>NW_018146510.1:0-221 GCF_001952655.1 Monopterus albus | reverse complement strand
TTCATGATGCTTGGGACAATGTACCTGCCAGGTATGGTGAAAAAAGGTGCACAGGCGTATCTAAGGATGTCACACCAAATACTTTTTTTCAATCAGACCTGGCAACACGCAGGTCAGGCCTCCCGAAGGCAGCAGCTGAAGCTGCTAATTAGTGAATTCATGCAGCAGTTGTGGGTCAGGAAGCCATTGTAGATTTTTATCAGAATCAGAATCAACTTTAT
>NW_018146509.1:0-221 GCF_001952655.1 Monopterus albus | reverse complement strand
TGCAATTACCGGGGGTTGACAAGGAAACCAGGTAGGGAGTGAGGACCATCTGGAGGAGGACCACAAGACAAGACAGGAGACTGGAGAGGACACTTGAGCAGATGACCTCAGGACCAGGCAGGAAATGGAAAGGACTGCTCCAGGGGACGGACTCAGAACCATACAGGTAGCTAAAAAGGCAGAACAGGTGGACAGCCACTGAACCAGGCAGGGAATTGAGA
>NW_018146508.1:0-221 GCF_001952655.1 Monopterus albus | reverse complement strand
GCTTCTGAAAGTCCAGGAAATGTGTGTTACCTGAGGTACCCGCTGCCTTTGCAGTGCTTCTTCCCTGAAGGGAATGGTCGCCCGTCTGGGCCGTGATCCAACTTCCTCTTCATCTGGTGTTTGAAAGACAAAAAACAGAGAAACCGTGAGAGAGAGCAACACCGCGTCACTCGTATCCATGCATAAGTTGTTAGCTAGCCGAACAGTTTTGACCAAGCCCC
>NW_018146507.1:0-221 GCF_001952655.1 Monopterus albus | reverse complement strand
ACTATGGAAGCTGGGGTGGAGAAAATGAAAAAACTCTCGCCAGATGACTGGCGTGGACCCTTGGAGGTGGCCAAAATCTGGGCCAAAAGAAACCTGGGACGCCGCCTCCAAGCAGAAACATTGGAGCAGGTTGGAGCACTCCTACTGGCCACTCTGGGTGAACCCACACAGGCCAGAGAACAGGAAAAGCAGGAAGTGAGGGCCACTCAAACCACAACACA
>NW_018146506.1:0-221 GCF_001952655.1 Monopterus albus | reverse complement strand
ACATGCATTGATCTTGCAAATGCCTTTCTCTCTGTGCCTCTCCACACAGAGACTCACAGGATATGTTTGCTTTTCATGTATAACGGACAAAAATTCACTTATCGAAGGCTACCTATGGGTTTCATTGACAGTCCATCCATCTTTAAAAAAATGTGAATTGAATAGCCCTTTTTTCTTTAGAACGCAAACACCTTGACCTTGAGGGATTGCCTGAGGGACAT
>NW_018146505.1:0-221 GCF_001952655.1 Monopterus albus | reverse complement strand
GAGGCGTAGGAAACTCCCTCCTCAGGATCAGCCTGCACAGTGAAGACAACACGATGCTGCTCAGTCACATGTCCAGTGTGGTTAGAAGGTGCAGAGTGTAACCGTTGGGCTCCGGCCGTGCACAGAGGGACATCTCACTCATGAGTCAGTGTGAGTGTAGCTCTGCACAGTGTGTAGTGTGGGATCTCACCGTGTCCTGACTGGGTTCTGGACCAGACCGA
>NW_018146504.1:0-221 GCF_001952655.1 Monopterus albus | reverse complement strand
GACAAGGTCAAACATGAAATCAAGTTGGTTGATGACACGCCGGTCACTCAGCCCTATCGGCGTATCCCACCCAACCAATATAAAGAAGTCCAAGAACACATTTCAAAGCTGTTGAGGAAAGGCGTAATTAAGGAAAGTGAGAGCTCTTATGCTTCTCCAGTGGTTATTGTCCGCAAAAGTGATGGCAGCATTCGGTTATGTGTGGACTATCGCAAGCTCAA
>NW_018146503.1:0-221 GCF_001952655.1 Monopterus albus | reverse complement strand
GGATCAACCTCCAGGTACCTCGACCCTAGGCTCGTCATGACTACGCCAAAGGCCCAGATCTATGGCACTGCAAGAATTTTACAACAAAGCAACAAAAAATTGTCTTGACACCAGCAGGAAGATCTGATATGATCCAACAGGATTATATCGGGACTTTAACAAACGCAGTGAAAAATTTATAACATGATCAGAACACCTTGGGCCAAATGTTTTTTTTTTTT
>NW_018146502.1:0-221 GCF_001952655.1 Monopterus albus | reverse complement strand
GTCCAGACTCAAACCCCACAGTTCATCTGTGGACAGACCTGAAGATGGCCCTTCACACAGTGATCCCATCCAGTCTGATGGAACTTGAAAGGATCTGCCAGGAAGACCAGGCCAAGCTGCAGAAATCCATGTATGCATACAGCTTGTAAAGACTTACCCAGAAAGACTGAGGCTGTAACTAACTGTCAGAGGAGCTTCTACACAGTACTGAATTAAGGATC
>NW_018146501.1:0-221 GCF_001952655.1 Monopterus albus | reverse complement strand
CATCGTTTAATTCAAACTTCCAGTCTTGTCAGCATACATCACAGCTGTTACAAGCAAGTGGACAAATTTACAACATAATGTTTTATTTGGTGCTGATTTTTACCACTACAATAAAATTATCAATAACAGTCAAAATACATCTTTTTTCTTTCAGCCTCATATCAGACAAGACGGGAATATTTCACAGACATGTTGAAGGAACAACCCCCAGAACCAGCTAA
>NW_018146500.1:0-221 GCF_001952655.1 Monopterus albus | reverse complement strand
CATCAGTGCCAGCCTACCCCCCAAGGAGGACCTGTACACCTCAAACCCAGGAGTTATAAAAAGCTTTATTGAGATAAGACGGAGAGAGATGTGCTAACCCAGCAGACCACAAGATGGAGTCGACTGGACAACTGGTTGGTATGATGGAGTGAGTGACCTGGGTTGGCAGAGGAGAAAGGACCCATGGAGGATTCAGGGAGATGAGGAGGAGGCAGATGAAG
>NW_018146499.1:0-221 GCF_001952655.1 Monopterus albus | reverse complement strand
TAAGTATAGCTTCACAAATACAGTGCATAACATTAAGCAGGTGAATTCAAAGTGTCAGAGGGAGTTATAGAATTATTATTGCTGATATCAGTTTGATTTCAGCTGGATGATGGGCTTGAGAGGGATGTGATCCGTTAACCACAGGGCTGATGGTTTAACTCTGGCTCCTTCTGTCCCCAAGTGTAAAGGACTTCAGCTCTTGCCATCAAAAGATTTGCTAA
>NW_018146498.1:0-221 GCF_001952655.1 Monopterus albus | reverse complement strand
ACATGAGAATGTGGGTGCACATCCATCAGTCAGTGGGTTTTCATTTCAGACATGAGATCATTTGTCCTGTTTGGTGTGAGGTGATGCATGTATAGTCGACATGCTCATAAACATCAATGTTCTCTTTCTCACACACAAACATGTGATTTTCGTTCCTTAGCCAGTCGCCTAAACTGAAGGATGAGATTGTGCTGCACGTGTCGAAAAAGGCACTGAAATCA
>NW_018146497.1:0-221 GCF_001952655.1 Monopterus albus | reverse complement strand
TAGTATGCAATAATAGTAAAATAATATAAAAATATACAATTATTCATTTTATTCAAATGTGTAATTTAATTAAATGCTAAATTGTATATTGGCCTCGTAGGTGCACAAACTGTTCCTCACAGGTTTAAGGACATTGACATTTTGTTAAAATAAAAATAAGGTCTGAAAAGAAATTCACAGAGGACAGTGTGTTCAGCTATGATCACATCACAGCTAAATCT
>NW_018146496.1:0-221 GCF_001952655.1 Monopterus albus | reverse complement strand
GGGGGGGGTTTCTTTCACAGCTCATTTGCATTTTAGAAGGAACTGGATCAGAAGACACTTATAATGGCTGTTTTAAAAGCCAGTGAGTAACAAAATATCTTTCTATTTAGTTTTGGAGGATGTGTTGGTATTGTTCTGTCAAGATGGAGCTATTGTGTTTGCTTTCATTTCTTAAGATGAGTATTCCTATAAAAGTCCACTGCTGTCATCTAACTGTGTTC
>NW_018146495.1:0-221 GCF_001952655.1 Monopterus albus | reverse complement strand
ATAATACACATGCATTACCTTAAATGGTTTCGCATTGTTCCATCTAAATATCCATTAAGCTCTCTCTGAGATGCTTATTTGTAATAAATAAATCCTGATTAAAAGTAGATGCTGACATTGTCAAGCTGTTCACATATCTTCACTGAAACCTGAACAGATGTCTTGAGAGCTACTAAAATTGGATTTGACCAGATCAGCCCACATCTTTGCTACACATGACA
>NW_018146494.1:0-221 GCF_001952655.1 Monopterus albus | reverse complement strand
TATCTAAAAGAATACAAAGGTTGTGATGAATGAAAAGATGAGAGAGCTTTACCACTGTTCTCTGGCCTCAGGACTAGTGGTCCTAGTGAGAGGGAAGCACTATCATGGTAGGATACATCCCTCTGCAATCGCCTGTGGTAACCCGGGTAGCAGTGCTGCAGAAAAACAGCATCAGCAACAGGCTTCTGCTAATAAACTGTCTATTCTCACTACAAACACAA
>NW_018146493.1:0-221 GCF_001952655.1 Monopterus albus | reverse complement strand
GTAAACAACTAATAACAGATTATAATTACATCTTCGTATACTAAATATTGTTGTCAAAAGTCAGCCTTTTCATCACCACTGTCAAATGGCATTTTTAAATAAGACACTGAGATGTTTGACATGTTATGCTTTAATGCAGATTTATTGAAAATGGTTTAGACATGTTTCAGTGCAATAGATTGCAGCAAACATATTCTGTATACTCGATAATGGAAGCCCTT
>NW_018146492.1:0-221 GCF_001952655.1 Monopterus albus | reverse complement strand
ACACACACACGCTCAAGTATTAATAATAATGAATCTAAGGCCCCTAGTTTTAAATTTTTTGACTGTGCAACCTTCTTCTGTCGGCCTGCTAAAACCCATCAGTGCAAGATTTCTCATCTAGATTGTGGAAATGTAAATACAAATGAAATTAGCATGATTTACAATTAAAGGTGTAGTTGGTGATCCTGAAAAATAAAAACCAGCAAGAGGAAGCCTGATTT
>NW_018146491.1:0-221 GCF_001952655.1 Monopterus albus | reverse complement strand
TGACCCCTTTGAGGTATAAAAAAGAAAAGTCTGCAATGGCACTGGTAAAGATATTTGAGTCTCAGTAGGGTAGTTTGTCAGTGTCTTTGTGAAAAGGGTTGTTTAGGTGATATAAAGTTACCAAAATCAGTCAGTGAATTTTTTTGGACTCTCACCATAGATAGCTTGTACCCCCTGTCTGTCATCATCTGGTAGCTTGTACCCCTCTGTCTTCACATACT
>NW_018146490.1:0-221 GCF_001952655.1 Monopterus albus | reverse complement strand
ACTCGAACCCTGGACTGAACTACAGGCTCCTGCTTGACTTGGATGTAATGATTGTTAAAATGTTTTTCCTTAACAAACATCAACTGTGAATTTGATTCAGCCTATTTTGAAAAGTAAAGTTTGATGATTATGTGTTTGTCATCAGCAGTGACTGCAGCTCTGTTTGTCAGTGTCAGGTCATTTACCAGCAGGAAGCCTGAAGGCGTTGCAGTGAATCTCAG
>NW_018146489.1:0-221 GCF_001952655.1 Monopterus albus | reverse complement strand
AAAATGGTAATGCTCTCAAATGTAAAACATAACAGTCACTGTGATCTTTGCCTTACTTTGTCTTTACCTCCTTGTTTGCTTCTCTTTTCTCTGGCTTTCTTCCCTTCCTCATCTTGCAGGAGCTGTCGCTCTCTGTGGGTTGGGAACATTACATTTGAAGTTTCAGAGAAAAGCCTCCGGGATCTCTTCAAAACGTAAAAACGTTGTTTGTGTGTACATAT
>NW_018146488.1:0-221 GCF_001952655.1 Monopterus albus | reverse complement strand
TTTTTCATTCATGTGTTTATTAATCTTTATGCAAACTAAGCTCATGTCGCAGTTTCTGTCGTCTTCATCTTCAGTTTACCGGTATTTCTCAGACAGAGCAAGAGCCACCGCCGCCAGGAACTTGTCCAGAGCCACATGGACCTCAGGGGTGAAGTCTTTGGGGAACATGATGGCCAAGACCACAAGAATGTTGTGGGAGAGAACCTGTGAAAAGGGTTAAT
>NW_018146487.1:0-221 GCF_001952655.1 Monopterus albus | reverse complement strand
GTCTTTGTAATATTTCTGAACTTCAAGTCTGTAGAATGCATCACATTTTGAAAGCTGAATCCTGTTTCATGTACATTACAGTAACACAATCCAGTTTCATGTGACTGGGTACTACTTGTTGTGCATATTACCTTATGACTGTGGTGATGTCAGTGTTGAGTTTGAAGGTTGTGAAAGCTGCCCACCTGTCAAAACTAAAATGAGTCATTTCTTTCATCTGC
>NW_018146486.1:0-221 GCF_001952655.1 Monopterus albus | reverse complement strand
CTTAGTGCACAACAGGAACAGAGACGCACACTCTGCGATCTGGCTGCGAGTCTCCTTAGAGTCTGCTTGTATGGTCTGTGGGATAAATCGGTGGCAGTTCTCAAATGTTTAAACCAAAACAAAATGTTTAGTAGGTTTACAATCGTAATGAAGTTGAAAACTAAAGTGAAAAACATTTGAACTCACCCGCTTCATTTACTTTCACTTTCGATGTCACGTAG
>NW_018146485.1:0-221 GCF_001952655.1 Monopterus albus | reverse complement strand
TTTGCAAAACATGCATCATACTCGGACACCTTCAGCATCCCCAGTACAGAAAACACAAAAATAATATTCTTAGCTCGGGTGATGATTGGAAAATCAACTGTTGGAGCAGCTCATTTCCAAAAACCTGATCATGGGACACTGGAACTTTTTCATGACAGCTGTGTGGATAACATCTATCATCCCACTATTTTTGCTATTTTTGATTCAAATCAAATCTACCC
>NW_018146484.1:0-221 GCF_001952655.1 Monopterus albus | reverse complement strand
ACCAAAGAGACTCACACTAAATAAACATCGTGGGTTTTTAAATGAGGGTTCAGAGCATTTAGCGCATTCAGGGAGGGCAGATCATTTGGAACGGAACATGCAGCCACGGCGCTCATGAGGCTTTGACAATGTGTCAAAGCCTGTGATGAGAAATGATCTCAGCATTGTTTTTTAGAGCTTTCAAATGTGTAATCATGAAGACACAATGGTAAGAAATGGAA
>NW_018146483.1:0-221 GCF_001952655.1 Monopterus albus | reverse complement strand
GCCTATTGCAGGAAGGCTTCCATGACTGTAAATTATATCATACAATTTTCAGGTTGACCCTTCAATGATAGCCAAATGCTAAATTTTGACAGCTAATGTAATAACTACATATACCACCTTCTGATCATGTGTACAACACTCATAGTTTTGAGTCATAATCTTTTTTTATGTGGATTTTTTGTTGTTGCTGATCATAGCCAGTTGTTGTGTGGGTTCTGTCC
>NW_018146482.1:0-221 GCF_001952655.1 Monopterus albus | reverse complement strand
CAGTGAGCCTGTAAATATGATGGCGGTAACCATGTGCAGACATCCAGAGTACATCCAGAGTAAACATCAGTGTGATAAAAGTGTTGATGTGAACCATGATGAGCCAGAATCAAGTAAACATGCACGTAGAGAGTGCTGGAAATCTGCTGCCTTCACTCCAGAATTAGTTCAGTTTGAGGTTGAAGATGAAATGTTGCATGAGCGACATGGTTGGCAGCCAC
>NW_018146481.1:0-221 GCF_001952655.1 Monopterus albus | reverse complement strand
ACAATTAAATTTATGTAACATTGAAAATTCCCAAAAACACAGTAGAATAATTTTTCTAAAACTGGAAGTGATTTTCAACAAGCACTAGTCTTCCGAGATCTGGTCGCCCAGCCAGACTGAATAACTGGTGATAAAGGTTCTTAGGTAGACAGTTAAAATATAGTGAAAAAATGTATTGTGTAAAATAATAAATAAACCATTTCATCAGTCAAGAATTGTGA
>NW_018146480.1:0-221 GCF_001952655.1 Monopterus albus | reverse complement strand
TAACCCCTGGACAATCAGCATTCAGCTGTCAATGAGCCTACTTTTTAAAGAGTCGCAAACCAAAAAGGTTGGGAACAACTGACCTAAATAATTGCTAAGAACCAGACAAGACAGCATTTGCCACTGCTTGACTCCTCATTATACAGCAGACCCAGAAATTAGTCATGAAGTTTCAGATTTTGTGAATGTGATAGACCACATCTTGGCCACAGTAATAGTAT
>NW_018146479.1:0-221 GCF_001952655.1 Monopterus albus | reverse complement strand
CATATGTGTGGCTCAGAGTGTGATTAGATTCAAAATTTGGCATCATATTACATTCACTTGGTAAATTATTCTGTACAAATCAGCTTGCACTTTTCCATAAACCAGATTGGGAGTAATTTTGGGTTCAATATCTTGCTCAGTGTTCTGGCATATTAAATGCACTTAAACACACCAGTTCATCAGGTACAGCTAAATAAAACTAATCAAGTCTAACACGATCT
>NW_018146478.1:0-221 GCF_001952655.1 Monopterus albus | reverse complement strand
TGATTTTTCAGCCTCTGTGATGCCTGCAGTGCTCAGTATCGGTACATGTCGTAGGTACTGACCCAAGACGAAGGAAAAGCCCAAGTGGGAAACCTGCGGAGGATTTCCTCCAGCTGAGCAGTCCTCTGGTCTTCCCCAAAGAAATAATGGGAGGAGATGGCAACTGAGATCATTCCCTCAGGGCCTGGGTCCCTGGGAGGCTGACGGAGAACAAGAAAGAA
>NW_018146477.1:0-221 GCF_001952655.1 Monopterus albus | reverse complement strand
GAATACACCACAAAGACAAGATATTTCCTTCGGCCTCTTCTCTCAGAGTCCGACTGGTCCTAGTTTTACTGTGGACTCATCATCTTCATTAAAGTATTAACTAGTAACAGACTGAGGTAACTGTGGAGAAACAAAGTACAACAGTAGTGAAAGCAACTGAATCTGTCATCTGTTTCATCACAGGTGGGTTTGTTAAAATATTCATGTCTCATGTGTTCAGG
>NW_018146476.1:0-221 GCF_001952655.1 Monopterus albus | reverse complement strand
GACAAACTAGTTCCTATATTTATATGGCTACATCTATAAACAGGACAAACAGCACTTTCCCTAAACTATATGAGATATATTAGGCATATTAAAACTTCTGTCATGAAAACAATGCCTGCAATAATGAAACTAAATAAATAAATGGATGAATAATGAATGACAATCAACTAATTCAATTCATCACTTGCATAAAGGCTTGTTGAATGTGCTGTAACTTAGGA
>NW_018146475.1:0-221 GCF_001952655.1 Monopterus albus | reverse complement strand
CCAAAGTTTTAGCTAAAGGCACCTCCACCAGATCTGGATCGTACTCTGGTTACAGCCTGAAAACCAGCACCTGATGATCGAGAGCCCTGACTCGACTGTAGTCCACCTTTCTGTTTGGATAACGAAATAAACACACTCTTATCTACTGTCCCTTTCAGTCCACCTGTGTACAGTACAGGCTCGTCCTTACCAGCTGAAGCTCATTCACATTAATACAGCTG
>NW_018146474.1:0-221 GCF_001952655.1 Monopterus albus | reverse complement strand
GGGGGAAAACAGCATGTTTATGAATGTCTTCTGTATATGTGTGACCTTAGGATACGCAAGAGTTCATCCATTCATTCCAGACTGAAGCTCCACAGAAGAAATGCACCTACTCAGCACAAGATCTCTGTCTGCAGGAGAGAGTTAGAGCCCAGGTGCAGTATGAGTGTAGTTACCATGTATAAACAGCAGAGGTCCATCTCTCTTTGTGTTTAGGTATCCAT
>NW_018146473.1:0-221 GCF_001952655.1 Monopterus albus | reverse complement strand
AAAAAAAAAGGTTTGTGCGAGTGTTCAGCTGCAGCTGCAGACATTAGCTCCATTACCGTTAGCCTGGGGAGTGGCATGCTAATTGGTAGCCTAAGTGGCACTTTGGGGCTTTCCTTCCAGTTCATTATAGTTTGCACTATGTTTTCTGCTCCCTCTTTGGAAAAGTTACAATTAATACACATGTTGAACATTACACATGCAAAAATGAAGCCAAAATATTG
>NW_018146472.1:0-221 GCF_001952655.1 Monopterus albus | reverse complement strand
TTGTTCACTGTGGTAAAGAAATCCTTCTAGTTTACACAGTGACAGGCTTTTCTATATTTTGAACATGTTCATGTGTTTCCATAAACCTGTCATCTGAAAATTGTTCTAACGTCTAAATCTCTAAATGGGGATGAAATAACAGGATGTTTGAGAAAATGAACTGAAAAAGCAAAGCGTTGCTGCTGATGCACGTCAAAGAAATCCTGAGCAGAGTTCAGTAC
>NW_018146471.1:0-221 GCF_001952655.1 Monopterus albus | reverse complement strand
GTATGCAGCTTGTTCAGTCGGTTCAAATGCCAGTCATACTGAAAAATATGTACAGTACCCAGTGAACTTTGGAATCTTTTGACAAACGATATGATTTAATTCTCAAGCTGATCGGGCCACTGATTTCACACCACAAAAGACTGAACAGGAAAATTCCACCTCACAGCAGAATTTCCATAAGCTGTGCCTACAACTCAAAGGTTCAAAGTGTTTATTTTGTC
>NW_018146470.1:0-221 GCF_001952655.1 Monopterus albus | reverse complement strand
TTTTAGAAAAACACAGGAAGAAAGCAAAGGCTCCAGAATGTTCATCTCCATTTATTAGTGATTTGTTCTCTTTCTCTCTTCCCTCTGTGCACATATTCACCTCCCTATCTGTGCATGTACATAACTACACACACAAATTCAAGAACAGACAGATAGACATATGCATGCGTGGCATGGAAAAGGAAGAGAAAGAATATGTCCAGATCAGCAAATTATCCATT
>NW_018146469.1:0-221 GCF_001952655.1 Monopterus albus | reverse complement strand
CCATTCTCATTAAAGTAAACCTTATCTGCTTCCTTGGTTTTGAATTGGATCTTTCTAATATGCTGTAAAACCTAAGAATATAGGTGTTAATTTCAGGAATATAGTTAATTATGATAGTCTGTTGGCTAGAAAGCACAATACACAGACTGCACCAGCTTATTATTCAAAATTTTAACAGTTCTTTTTATTTACCTTAATGTAAAACTATGTTTTAAAATATT
>NW_018146468.1:0-221 GCF_001952655.1 Monopterus albus | reverse complement strand
CATCACCACCACCATCTTCACCATGGTCATCTGCACTGGCCTACTCTTCATCCTCTGCACCGTCCTGACTCCTGCTCTCTGCTGTGATTGTCTCAGTCACTATGGTCACTACAGCAACATCTCTCTGACGCTCATTCACAACATGGTGAGTACAGCACTGACTCAAGGTCCTGGGGGAGCTTCCAGGGGCCCTGGAGGAAAATCCAGGGGTCCTCTTAGAG
>NW_018146467.1:0-221 GCF_001952655.1 Monopterus albus | reverse complement strand
CTGGTTAACAGCTGCACTCTGTGCAATAAACTAACCTACCATAACCATTTTTATATATGAAACTTAAATTAGTGTTGCGAAGCACTAGTTAACCTCAACCATAACGTATAGACCTATACACTGAGAAATGCTTTTACTCGTCTTATTAGGATAGTTTGTGGGATGGAAAGTTTGTTTTTAAACTGTTTAGGTATCACTTAGGATTGTTTTGTGTTATAATC
>NW_018146466.1:0-221 GCF_001952655.1 Monopterus albus | reverse complement strand
TAAGTATTACTGCTTTTAAACATTCAATGGAAAATTACCACTACACTAGTTATAAATTTGCCGACTATGTTCATGTGGGATGAATGTTACAAAATACAAAAATTTGGGACAGACCAACAAATAGCCCATCTGAATACTGAGTTTTCAAGGTATGATGTGGGCGAACCCTCAAAAAGTCAGTTGAAATACATTTCTTTCTTCTTCTTTCGGCTGTTCCCATT
>NW_018146465.1:0-221 GCF_001952655.1 Monopterus albus | reverse complement strand
ATCTATATAATGTGGTTTGTGTTGTGTTTCTCATACATTGTGTTAATTTGTGGTGAGTTTAGGGATGGGTTCAGCATATCTGACACCCAAAGAATTCATCATCTACTTGTTGGAAACATACATTTCTCAAATTCAGACTCAAACAGTACAAATACAGTGAGATCTGGTGGTTTGTAAAATGTATAGTGGCCAAGTCACTACAACACCACAGATCTTTAGTC
>NW_018146464.1:0-221 GCF_001952655.1 Monopterus albus | reverse complement strand
TGTTAACACCAAAAGTCTCTTATTGCTCTTTGTGCCTGTAAAAGTCTCCTACAACAATGACTGATGATAATCAATAATCCCAACCACCCTTCCAGTTGGAAGGACACTGAAGATGCTGGTTCACACCTTTTGATTATCTCCAAACAAACAGCAGGAACTTTAGGGAATGGAAGGGGAATCAAAGAAGCAAGAGCATCCATGATTCAGTCAGAGAAAAAAAA
>NW_018146463.1:0-221 GCF_001952655.1 Monopterus albus | reverse complement strand
TGCTTTTACATGATGGTGGTAAAAATACAATCATGTTTTTGTGTCTACTATATTTTTTCACACCTTGCTGTCAGCCCGCCACTTTTCAGTAGTCCTTGAGGCTGAATTTGATCTTGTTTATTTACACTGCATGGAAACAGAGTTCGTGGAGAAAATGATCACAGCTTTATGGACACAGGGTTGATTAGCTGGAGATGGAGAAAAGAAGAAAAGAATACTGG
>NW_018146462.1:0-221 GCF_001952655.1 Monopterus albus | reverse complement strand
TTAGATGTCTGTGTTTCACTCATGGGGCGAACAAAGGTCACTTTGCCATTCCTGGAGGAATAAAGTGCTGAGAAAGTCCCTTAGCGCTCGACTGCAATGTCTAAAGACAAATGCACTAAATGTAGGATTCCTGTTTTAATACACTATAACTTTTCACCTGAACTGAGAAAATCTCTCTCTTCCCATTCCCATTCCCAATGTGACGAGAAGCATTATCGATC
>NW_018146461.1:0-221 GCF_001952655.1 Monopterus albus | reverse complement strand
AAAAAAATCAGGAAAATTCAGAGAAATCATGTTAAGACAATTTCCAATTTAGAAAATATAGCTTATAAAACATTATTGTTGATCCAAGAATAGAATGTATTAGCTGTGTCATTACTACATCCTCCAGAGCAGACAGCATTGAGATGGTGGTCCAGAGTTTGGTCGTGTGAGGAGAATCCATTATCAAGTGAGGCGTGCAGACATGACTACAACTGTATTTT
>NW_018146460.1:0-221 GCF_001952655.1 Monopterus albus | reverse complement strand
TTAGCCCATATTTCTCAAAGCTTTACTTGTACCTCTCCACTTGAGCCTGGAACTGGGCTTTTATGCCACTTCTCAGCCTCTTTAAACTGAGTTCTGGTCCCATCCTCCTGTTCATACTCTCTCTGACCTCAGACGTATCGCTGACATTCACCGACACTGGTACGACCGCAGACACTGACAGATCTGGGAGATAAGTGCTACCAACCACTGCAACCACGATA
>NW_018146459.1:0-221 GCF_001952655.1 Monopterus albus | reverse complement strand
AACTGTTAGCTTAACTGTACGTGCAGGACTGTCGATGTCTGCACACAAGTGTGTGGTGCTTGCAGGCTGACATGTTAGTGGTCTCTGAAAAAAGACTGCGTGTGCACAGTTTTTCCAACCAGTGCCCTGATCAAGCATTGTGGTAAAAATTAACAAAATGAAGTTTGTAACCTTCAGTCAACCGAGCATATAACGTTTAGTTTAGTTAATGGGTCACATGG
>NW_018146458.1:0-221 GCF_001952655.1 Monopterus albus | reverse complement strand
AACACAATCTATAGTATAACAATCACCGATACACAGTACACAGTCACTACACAGTACACTAGTCACTAGTCGTCGACGATGACTTTCGGCTTCTCGACCGCCTCGTCGTCCAATATACCCCGAGAGCCCTTCTCATCTCCTCGTGTCGCATCGCCTCGAACCGGCACAGGTGCAGAGCACCGATCGTCCCGGTCGCAGTCCTCGCTTTTGCAGTCATCGTC
>NW_018146457.1:0-221 GCF_001952655.1 Monopterus albus | reverse complement strand
GTGTGTGAGTTTCTGTCAGTCAAACACACTAACAAAATGAAAAATTCTAATCCGATTGCCTGGTACAAGGTTGTATGTGGCTGGATCCCGTCTCAGTATGAATCCAGGTTCAACATTTCCACTCCCTTGTGCTTCCCCTCAGTCATGTTGCTGCTCCAGGGTTTGTTTCTGATCTTTGACCTTAAAACATACAAGAGAGAATCATCCAAATCTACCCAGCA
>NW_018146456.1:0-221 GCF_001952655.1 Monopterus albus | reverse complement strand
TGTTTTTGTTTTTTGGTGTGTAGTACTTCATTTTGCAGGGTGTGTGTGGTCTGCACTCTGGGTGTGTTGTTCTGTGAAATGTGATTTGAGACAATGAGTCCTGTTATCAAAACTGTGTGTTAGCAATTGAAAAAACTTTAATCTTGTATGTGTGCACAACTGAAGGTACAGCATAAAGAGTTAAACTTTGTTCACTGCTGGTCATGTTTTCTCAGCAAGAT
>NW_018146455.1:0-221 GCF_001952655.1 Monopterus albus | reverse complement strand
AGAGTGGCATAGGGATTAGGTGTTAGGGTAAGAGTTAGTTTTTTGTTGTAAACAGGTGTGTATATTTTTTATTTATTTTTTTCTCAGTTTTACCTTTTATGCTTTATATTTGCATAAGTTGGGAACCCCTCACACACTGGGAATACATGGCTTGTATGTTTGTACATGATGTTGTGAAAAGTGGCATAGCCACAAAGAACACCACCACCTGTAGCTACTAC
>NW_018146454.1:0-221 GCF_001952655.1 Monopterus albus | reverse complement strand
AAAGGCTACATGTGTCACTATGTGCTCGGGGCCCTCTACGGCCATGCTTGTGTGGCCCGCAACCATCATTGTGTTCATACTCAGTGCAAGGCATCGTAGAGGGAATGAAATTCGGATGATGAGGAGAAAGAGGAGTTTCTGTGTTTGTGATATCCACCGTATGCAGGAAGCCAAGACGATAGACTGTTCGTCCTCTAAACCAGATGCGGAGAGAAGATGGA
>NW_018146453.1:0-221 GCF_001952655.1 Monopterus albus | reverse complement strand
TTACGGACAACAATCCTCTGACATATCTGCTTACCACCGCCAAACTCGATGCTGTGAGCTACCGCTGGCTGGCTGCACTATCCACCTTCACATTCGACATCAAATATCGTGCTGGTAAACAAAATGTAGATGCAGATGGGTTGTCGAGGAGACCCCACGGTGCATTGGAAAATGATACCATATCACAAGAAGAGGGTCAAAGGATCAACCAGTTTACTTCC
>NW_018146452.1:0-221 GCF_001952655.1 Monopterus albus | reverse complement strand
GCAGATTCTGATTCTGATTCTGAACCAGTTCCAAATTAGGCACCAGCTCTGAGTTAGAACTCCCTTGGTTGAAACAGGGTCCTGGGTGGTGTTAAGGTTGGGAGTAGATAAGAATTAGGAGCTTGAATTTCTAGGAAATTTCTTTGAGTGTCCCTACACAGTCTTAGGCTTAATTAACCCTATCGCGCAGTTCATGTCCCCTATAGATCTCTCTGAGTTGA
>NW_018146451.1:0-221 GCF_001952655.1 Monopterus albus | reverse complement strand
TCTCATGGCTGACTATAGCTGCCTTGGGAAGCCCTACAAAATAGCATTGCCATAAGAAACAAACATAGAATAATTTTATTATCACACATGTGTCTTTCAACACCTGCACACTAAAAATATAAACTTTTGAATTAGAAGTGAAGGTCAGAGAAGTCAAGCAGATTACCCGAGGTTCCTGATGTGAAGATGTACAGTGGAGGACTCTTAATGTCAATGTTGGC
>NW_018146450.1:0-221 GCF_001952655.1 Monopterus albus | reverse complement strand
CCACACTAATGTGCCAAAAAAAAGATGTTCCCAAAAAATGCGTTTCTCCTTCCACAGTTAGATACCCAGATTAAATACTGTAAAATTATACAGTATAATTAAGCTAATTTTAATTTTGCTTCTTTTTGAGAAATAATGCAAAAAT
Source organism: Monopterus albus (assembly GCF_001952655.1). Taxonomy (NCBI): domain Eukaryota; kingdom Metazoa; phylum Chordata; class Actinopteri; order Synbranchiformes; family Synbranchidae; genus Monopterus; species Monopterus albus. The sequence goes on along the minus strand of NW_018146450.1, from coordinate 76 downwards.
TAAAGTGCATGTATTTAGCCTAGACAATTAAAAAAGTCTGTTAATTCACAGCAGCTTTGAATTTTAAGCAGAAAAA
>NW_018146449.1:0-221 GCF_001952655.1 Monopterus albus | reverse complement strand
TTCTCTAATATGAAAGCAGCATTTATTGTTCTTTCACATCACAACAGTTACAATGTTTTTTCAGCACTTAACATTTTCTGATGTTTCAGACAAACCCACTTCACCACTGGGTCCTGCAGAGGTGACAGAAAGCTCAGCTACATGTATTGAATTCAGGTGGAGGCCTCCAAAGGATGATGGTGGCTCACCAGTGATTAAGTACATAATGGAGCGTCAGCAAG
>NW_018146448.1:0-221 GCF_001952655.1 Monopterus albus | reverse complement strand
ACTTCATGCAGGCTGTTCAGGGAGAGACATGTGGCCTATACAATGCTGAGGTCTGTTCTTAACCTGATCTGCAAATTGACAAACAGGAGTTACATTCACACATGCTGAGGCTATATTATCCAAGGCCACCTGCTCTACCACAGTGAAGCTGGTGATCTTGGCCTGAACAACTGGGCTCAAAAATGGTGAAAAACTTTACAACCAAGCCGTAGTCAGGGTTA
>NW_018146447.1:0-221 GCF_001952655.1 Monopterus albus | reverse complement strand
TATGACGAATAAACACTTTGACCTTTAACATTGGAGTGAAGGAGCTCCCACATAGGCCTGAGAGAAGGTCTAATTGATATGATTGCTTCTTCCATTTAGCTCTTAATGTACTTCCAGGTCAGTGTAAGTGATCTCCCCTGGGGACACCTTGTGTCACTCTTCTTGTACTCTTCAGAGAATGGGCTATGTTTTGCATGTCAAATAAAGATGGGTGACAAGTT
>NW_018146446.1:0-221 GCF_001952655.1 Monopterus albus | reverse complement strand
ACCAGGGTGTGCAGGTGAGTAGGCAGGTACCAGGGGGACCTTGTCTGTGTGGCTGGTGTGCTGACAAGACGGAGGGTGGTCTGTAGTTAGGAAGGCTTGGGACAGCGTAGTTTGTCTGTGTGGACCCAGAGGAGGACCGACGACAGGACAGCAGACAGGCAGGAGAACATACAGGAGACAACAATCGATATTTCAGGTTACTAGGCAGGAGGAGCGAGGTG
>NW_018146445.1:0-221 GCF_001952655.1 Monopterus albus | reverse complement strand
TACTAACAAGGTGAATTTTATCTGAAGAAAGTGGGTGCTATCAGGAGGCCCAGACAACAGCCGAGCAGAGCTATACACCCCTAAATGGTGAGTTTAAAACTGAGCGGAAGAAGAAAAAGGGCGGACAAAGAAACAGAGCACCAAAGCTGATATGTCAAGGACGAATGTAACCTAAACTACTCCTTTTAAATGTATTTTCTAGACTGTTTATTTTATTTTTT
>NW_018146444.1:0-221 GCF_001952655.1 Monopterus albus | reverse complement strand
CTAAGAAGAAAATGATTGTGGATGTTGTAGTCCAGACAGAGAGGGTTTAGGGTGTTGTCCAGATCAGGGTGGCTGTAGTCTAAGCAGCCATAGATCCTGGGTGTTGTAGTCAGGTGGGGGTGAGCATTGTAGTGCAAGTAAAGGAGGGATTAGGGCATTGTAGTCCAGACAGACAGGGACTGCAGCTCCTGTCGCCCAAACCTTGGAGCTTCAGGCATTGT
>NW_018146443.1:0-221 GCF_001952655.1 Monopterus albus | reverse complement strand
AAAACAAAAACAGCCGAAGCCGACCCAATAAGGGAAAACACAGTTCCAAAAACACCATGCCAACAGCAAAACAGTTCGAACATAAGGTGACCATTCAAAACATAAGAAGGGCAAAAAACAGGTGCATAAAATACTCATAAGCAGAAAGCATATGGTTCAAAGCATAAAGCCAGACTCAACAGGGAAGCAGTCCCCAAAACCTTTTTTTTTTTTTTTTTTTT
>NW_018146442.1:0-221 GCF_001952655.1 Monopterus albus | reverse complement strand
GTGTCCAGAAGTGCAGCCAGCTGCTTCTTTACTGCTAATGGTTTACAACCTACAAGGCAGTGAGGACATTTTGAACATGTACACCCCAAAGCCTGGATGCATGTCTCACCATGAACATGCCGAAAAAGAGGCAAAGAAACAGTTAAAGACTTGTCATATTTATCTTTGCCTCAGCCTGAACTCAGTGGAGATCAGGAAAAGCTGCCCAATATATTATTCCA
>NW_018146441.1:0-221 GCF_001952655.1 Monopterus albus | reverse complement strand
TGAGATAATGCTGAATGTACCTGCTCTTGTTCTATTTTGGCTCATGACAGCATGTGTGAAAGGCAGGTGTAATTTGAAAACCTAATCTGTAATATTGTTGATTATCAGTTTGGACATGCTGTACCATACACCTTATTGATTCATCTATACAATTTAATGTAATCTAGTGCAACAAATCTGCCACAGTTCTACATTTTGGAAGATTATGATGTCCAGTTTTT
>NW_018146440.1:0-221 GCF_001952655.1 Monopterus albus | reverse complement strand
CTGTTAGACACCAACTTAATAGACAATACCGCACACATCAGAGACTGTCTCTCTAACAGAAACACCCGACTGTATCTGCAAAGGCAGAACAGCTAACAAACTATTATATCTCCATGAGTTTGCATGGTAGTGTTAGCTGAGGCTAACTACAAGCTAAGCTAAGCTAGGCTAGGCTAAATATACTATAGACCAGGAGTGTCAAACTCAAATACACGGTGGGC
>NW_018146439.1:0-221 GCF_001952655.1 Monopterus albus | reverse complement strand
TAACTACAGTATGCATGAACAGTCCCTGGAGAAATTTTTAAAAAAGAAATGAAAAATGTTAAAGTGCCTGAGCTGATGAGAAGACGAATCGTAAATGATACTTTGAATAATGACTCCAACGACCCAGCTGCCAAAACAAGAATAAATAATAGCTTCAAATAATGACTTGTCACGAATTGTAAGAGGAAATGAGACAGAAACAGTTCAGCTTAAAAAAAAAA
>NW_018146438.1:0-221 GCF_001952655.1 Monopterus albus | reverse complement strand
AATGAAAACACACGGAGTAAAGTTGGCAATAGTGACTAGAAAGAACTGGCAAGTGACTGAGGAGTGAAACCGGGTAATATAGTGAGTGACCTGGTGATAAGGGAGTGAGGAACAGGTGAATGTGATAAGAGTAATGGGGTAAGAGACAGTAAGAAAGGTGAGGGAAGCAGAGTGGCCAAGCAAACCTGACAGGAACCCCCCCCAAGGATGGATACCAGACA
>NW_018146437.1:0-221 GCF_001952655.1 Monopterus albus | reverse complement strand
CAACCCACCACATCATCTTATCAATCCAACTCGTTGGTTATGTCTAAGACTATCTTACATTTTATATTGTGAAAACCTGAATCACACATACAGCTGCAACTTAAGGCTGGTTAGAGTTTAGAATTGGTGTGATTAGTATGTAAGCCGTTGATTCACTTTATATTTAAATGTAAATATTCCATCTAATGTAATTTTTATTTAACATGATTTTTAAAATTTTT
>NW_018146436.1:0-221 GCF_001952655.1 Monopterus albus | reverse complement strand
GTGTTGATTCAACTGTATGATCATTTGTTAGGCAGTCTCTGACATTTAAATACTATGAGAAACCTGAGCCTATTACGTGAAAGCAGATTACCTGTTAGGCAGATGACTGTCCTGCTCATCTGGAGCTCCTCTTTCATATTGCTCAACCAATGCACGAACACACACACTCTTTTCCACATCCAGTCCACAGCCACTGAAAGATGGCAGATGAAGCAGAAGCT
>NW_018146435.1:0-221 GCF_001952655.1 Monopterus albus | reverse complement strand
TAGATGTTCAAAATGTTGAGTGAATCTTACTGCCCAACAGGAATGTTGATAGTGGAAGATATCAGAATTGTTAAAGAACCAGGATAAGGAGAGATCAAACAGGATATGGTACAGCAAAGCACATTTATGTGTTTAGACCTTCCTGAGATTGATTGGAACACACCGAAGCTGTTGTTTAGGTAATGGATGCTGCTCTGTGGTTATGTTATGATGAAGGTTAG
>NW_018146434.1:0-221 GCF_001952655.1 Monopterus albus | reverse complement strand
ATGATGAAAATACAGTGTAAAAAATATCACCTGTTCTCTTCTCTGAATGCCATGTTAAGTTGAACTTATTGTCCTGCCTCCCTCATTGTCACAGTAGCTCTAATTTCATCTGCAATTACTGTTCTTGGTCTTACTCTTCATCCACCACCTCATATTGTTATCCATAAGGATGTGCCCGTGCCATCTGTGCACTATGAACTGGCTTATATTTTGTACCTTCT
>NW_018146433.1:0-221 GCF_001952655.1 Monopterus albus | reverse complement strand
TGTGTTTTTAATAGTTCTTGGACAACAGTGGATCTGGACAGCACAACAGGCTGTCGCAGGCTTTAGACACACATACAGTACTTGAACGGTGGTCCTGCTATTTGTCTATACAGCAACCTTGAATTCCATGAAGCACTGACTTAACTAGATGCTGGAATCTTTCTACCGGGACCTTGGCCCATGCTGACTTGATAGCATCACTCTGTTTCTGCAAACATTTC
>NW_018146432.1:0-221 GCF_001952655.1 Monopterus albus | reverse complement strand
AGATTTCTGGAGACCCCTCACATCCTGGACTTAGTCTGTTTGAACTCCTCCCCTAGGGATGGTGCTACAGGTGGCTGTATGCCAAAACATTTAGACACAGTCACATTTTCTTCTTCTGGGACATCTCACTTATGAGCAGTATGTGTTTAAGGATATGGCAGAATGCAGTACACATCACTGTGCAAAAATGCACAGCTGTACATTAGCTAAACTAGCTATTT
>NW_018146431.1:0-221 GCF_001952655.1 Monopterus albus | reverse complement strand
TTTTATTCTCTCTTCCACACAGAGTGAAGAAGCCAACTATACAAGCAGTGTTTATTTTTAAGTTGAGATATTGCATCACATACAGGATATTTGAATTGAAGTGGTTAGAAGGAAAAAGACTAAAAATAAAATTTTAATAAAACATTTTTTTGCATTCCTCCATGCTATGAATTCTTTACTGTGTCCAGTGATTAAACCCAGAAAATGATCGCAGGACAAAA
>NW_018146430.1:0-221 GCF_001952655.1 Monopterus albus | reverse complement strand
TCCAAAAAGCACACACACAGTTTTATTACATGGTTTAAAAATCACCAGGTAAACAACAAAGAGTGAGCACAGTGCACAGTGAGCTGGCACATGCCAAGAACCTCATTGTTACATTTTTAAAATATGACCGAACACTGCTTGTATGTCTGAATTATAAAATACAGAGGGTAAAAGAAATGCAGGAGTGAAGTATCGTTTTCGAAATAATACTTACTTTCATC
>NW_018146429.1:0-221 GCF_001952655.1 Monopterus albus | reverse complement strand
CTTAGGTCGATGGATGTGAACCAGTCGCCCAGACGCACACACTCCAGCACCTGCTTTACGGCCTCTTCACTATGTTTCATCATTAGACATTACAACAGGGAGAGAGTGAATTAGGTTCAATGCATCCCATGGCACAGTCTGTACGAGGGGAGAGCTGTGTGGTGGGGAAGTGTGTGTGTGAACAGACAGTGCATACTCAGAGAAAGAGGAGAAAAGACTGT
>NW_018146428.1:0-221 GCF_001952655.1 Monopterus albus | reverse complement strand
CTACATGAAAAAGGTCAAGAAATGAGTTTTGAAGAGAAGGAATTAAAAAACCAACACAGTTGGATTTAGATCCTAACATTCGACCAGCAAGGCTTTCAGAGGGAACTACAAACTGACGCTGATTTGCCATTCTTCCTGATGGACTTATATTTTGTGAATTTATTATTTATAGCAGTAAAATAAGGATTCAAACCATTGGCCTTTGTACTTGTAGCCAAATC
>NW_018146427.1:0-222 GCF_001952655.1 Monopterus albus | reverse complement strand
TGCAACGTGTCAGCTCTTACCAGCCATGTTTCATCCTGTTTGTTTGTTTTGGTGTTTGTGTCACTGTGCATGTACCTCGTGTTATCCTCAGGACTCTCATGATGCGTATGATGGTGGGGTTGATGGGCAGGGAAGCGTTCAGGTCTATTTCCTCCAGTGTGATACCCATGATGGACAACAACACAATGGCGAGGTCCAGCTGGTTCCATCTTAACACACACA
>NW_018146426.1:0-222 GCF_001952655.1 Monopterus albus | reverse complement strand
TTTTTTGTCTCAAATGGAGCAGGTGTTTTATAGCAAACATGATCAAGTAAAACCTAAAAGGAATCAACAGTTTGAACTGTGTCTGCCAGTTTTACATCTGTAGTACCAGTAAATGTGCACTAGGTGGAAGCAAGAGCCCACATTTGACATTCAGGCACAGGGCTCAGCAGTTCAGGAGCTTTCCACTGGCAGCCTTTAAGGCAGGAGGATGGGTTGGGGGGG
>NW_018146425.1:0-222 GCF_001952655.1 Monopterus albus | reverse complement strand
GGAAGTCTTACTGGTGGAGTTCAACATCCTGGCATTGCTCTTCTCAATCTACAAGACAAAAGGGAAAGAAGAAAATGTTAAAAATGTATCAGACTGTTAATTACTTCCTTCATTCCAAATGAATTATTGTTTTTTCAGATTTTAGCAATGTTCAAAGTGCTTCAAGAGTAATAACAAAAGTCGGTTCTGTACTAAAAAAAAAAATAAAGAAACACATCCCCA
>NW_018146424.1:0-222 GCF_001952655.1 Monopterus albus | reverse complement strand
GCATCTAAGGGTAGGAATGAAATTTAGGTACATTACTTCTGTTAGTAAGAAGAAATTAGATATAATTTTATTCATTTTATATTTACGTATGTAAGATTTATTTAGTTTTCTTTGCAGAGTAATCTACTCATTTATTTGTATCTTTTTCTAGTTTTGACAGTGGCTTTAGAGGGAGGAAAGGTGAACACGGGAGGGTTTGCAAGTCAGATGATTGTTCTGTTT
>NW_018146423.1:0-222 GCF_001952655.1 Monopterus albus | reverse complement strand
CGCCATCTTACCCTGTTCCCTCGGCATCCCGGAGCACATCACGGTGTTTGACTGGAAGAAGGATCGGCAGGAGGTGTTCTTTTATGAGAATGGTCATCATTACAATAATGGGCGTCGAACTGGTCAAGATCAGCAGTTCAAAGGACGGGTCTCGCATTTTGAAGAAGAACTAAAGAACGGCAACGCGTCCATTGTCATCAAGAATACAAATCTGGCCGACAG
>NW_018146422.1:0-222 GCF_001952655.1 Monopterus albus | reverse complement strand
CCCACTATGTTAACATGTGTATCATCTGTCAGACAAGATATTAATGTCATATGTGATATTCAAAGTGAACTTGAGCGATCAGGTGAATCTAGTTCAATTTTACTCCCAGCACATGTTTCTGACAACGATTCAAGCTTATCTATTACAATGATAGATACTGTTGTTACTGATGTCTCTAGCATGTCTTATAACATTTCAAAACTTAGTAAAAGTCAGAGGAGA
>NW_018146421.1:0-222 GCF_001952655.1 Monopterus albus | reverse complement strand
ACAGTGAACCAAATCAGTCGACAGGGATCTGCCTGTGTCACATGCAGTAGGTTAACGCTGCTTTTCCACATGTGGAATCATCATCAACAAACTAAAGATGACAACGTGAACGGCGTCTCACCCTGTTAACCAGCACGTCTCTGGAACAGGACTTGGTTTGTCAGTTGGACTTTGTAGACACTATCAAAGACAGGAAACCGTTGAGCTAAGCATTTCCAGAAT
>NW_018146420.1:0-222 GCF_001952655.1 Monopterus albus | reverse complement strand
CAATGTCACTGGTACTTTTGACAGTGACTTCACCCTGATTAATCAGGGGATAATCATAATGGTTGGTGGTGATGAGGAGAGCCTCTGCAGAAAGGGAAAACAACACAAATGACAGAATAAACATTGTTGTTCATTTATTTAGAATGACTGTATTCTCAAATCTCACACCTACCAGCTCAGGTCTGTGGCCTATTTTGAGCTGATAGAAGATGTGGAAGCTCC
>NW_018146419.1:0-222 GCF_001952655.1 Monopterus albus | reverse complement strand
CATATAAATACAATGATTCTACATATATTTAACCACATGGTAACATCTACAGTAAAGTACAATACATTTATTCAAAGTGCTGTTCTTTTTGAGCTATTTGTACTTTACTTATGTATTTCCACTTTCTGCTATTTCATACATTGGCTTCACAACATTTCAGAGCCAAATATTGAACTTTTACTCCGCCACATTTATTTGATACTTACTTTCCAGAGTCAGATT
>NW_018146418.1:0-222 GCF_001952655.1 Monopterus albus | reverse complement strand
AAACACTTCCTGGAGGAGGTGAAGAAACGGATCTGAGTTGGTATGTTTTCATGTGGAGAATTAAGCTGCTGCTCAGCAAGACGTGTGAACATGTCTGAGTGGGTCGAGATCCGCTTCAGAACACAGCAAAGAAAATGTGAACAGTGTTTTGGCTGCTGTGTGGCAGGACTACGGCCTGCTGCAGACCTGCCTGCCAGGACGCTGTGCTCAAATCCAAACATG
>NW_018146417.1:0-222 GCF_001952655.1 Monopterus albus | reverse complement strand
GCTCAAAGACAGAAGCAGACAAATTAAAACTACTTCTGGAAAAAAGAAAGTAAAGAGACCCCATAGGCCTACATTGTTTCTCATTATGTGCACTTTAATGCAGGTCTGATCCTGATACAGAAGAAAACACAAGATTTTAACTTTTTACGTTTAACATCTGTTTCCTAGTCACATGGTGAAGAGCAGATGACCACTGAAGGTGACATGGTGATTTACATTGTC
>NW_018146416.1:0-222 GCF_001952655.1 Monopterus albus | reverse complement strand
GTATACTGCTTCTGGTAGGATAGATACAGCAGCTCCAGTATCTACGATTAATTCCAGGACCTGGGAATTTCCTTGTGGTGCTTCAATGTTAATTTGACAGGTGATTGTATCAAACACTGCTGCCACCAACTTCATATCATCAACACACAGCACTGTTAGTTCGGGCACTTCAACTTCTCTCACTACAGCCACATTAGATTTGCATACTTTAGCAAAATGTCC
>NW_018146415.1:0-222 GCF_001952655.1 Monopterus albus | reverse complement strand
AGAACATTTTCACCTGAATATAGAGCTTTAGATGAGTCAATAACATTGGATAATACTGAGACCTCATCTCCAAGGTCTCAGTTTAGAATTCATTAATTTATCTTTTATCAGATGCTGTTTGACTATTTTTGTGGTCAATAAATTTGTCACAGTGCTCTGTTTTTAAATGCCTTTAGCTTTTTGCAATGTTTTTGGTTTAATAGTTGTAACTTGTGATAACAT
>NW_018146414.1:0-222 GCF_001952655.1 Monopterus albus | reverse complement strand
TTTTTTCAGAGGGTTACAATGTGTCATCTAGTGTCACTGGTGCACCTCCCTCCTTCGACAGCACTTGATGTTCTTTATAGACAACTTTGATTAGTTGGAATGACAGTCAACCAAGCAAAACAACTATTTCACAGCAGCTGATTTTCTCTCTCTCATCATTGCAGCTATAACAAGTTATGAGTGTGAAGGAGAAATCTGAAGAATCATGTATTATCAAAAAAA
>NW_018146413.1:0-222 GCF_001952655.1 Monopterus albus | reverse complement strand
AATTAAGATTAGTCATATTTTTTATGTAAAACAAATCAGATTTATCCTGTGAACCACTGGAAAGTGACCTAAACTACATAACTCTTTATAAAGCAGTTAAAACTAACTCACCTTAACTAGGTACAACAGAAAAATGCTATTTACACACTGAACAGTGAACAGTCTAAAAAGAGAAGATCCAGACGAAGCCATGTTGCCTGCAGCGCTGGAATTAAAAAAAAA
>NW_018146412.1:0-222 GCF_001952655.1 Monopterus albus | reverse complement strand
CTTCTTCCTTTGCTCATAACTGATGCTGGCAAATGTATTATATAAAGTCTTGTGTATAGTCCCTCTAGCATATAAATGTATTTTTACATTTCCTTCATAGTTCTCTTTACTTTGAAGCCTTTAGAGTTTAAGTCAGTTAAGTGTGGAACTGCACAAAATGAAAAGGTGAGCTCAAATGTTTGGCATGTTTGAGCTAGTTTTGCTTGACAAACGAGTGAAAAG
>NW_018146411.1:0-222 GCF_001952655.1 Monopterus albus | reverse complement strand
CATGCATGTGTGTGTGTGGGCAGGGGGCATGCATTTGTGTGCCTGTGAGTGTGTAATTAAAATAAGTGTTTTTTTTAACACACAGATTATCCCTCTATCCCAGCTGGTCAGAGTTGGATTTGTCCAACCCAGCAACCAGAGAGAGGAAATCTCTTTGGGGCTAAATCCAAAATGGCACCCTTGATGATTTTTATAGTTATAGTTATGCATCATATGTACATT
>NW_018146410.1:0-222 GCF_001952655.1 Monopterus albus | reverse complement strand
GTTCAATCACCGGTTACACCATTATCATTATGCCTAATGTACTGTAGGTAATAATAAACAGGAATGACCCTTTAAATGAGTGTGTGACAAACAAAATTCAATCATAAAATCTGTCGACGTGTGTTTGTGTACTTGATTATCTGACATCTCAGGGACAAAATATAACTCATGTTCATTTGACTGTTTATGTAAGTCTAGAAAATTATCCAGAAGCTGGGAGGT
>NW_018146409.1:0-222 GCF_001952655.1 Monopterus albus | reverse complement strand
CCTACTAACATCGAAGCCAAATAGTACTCTACATAAACCTTTACTGCAATAATGAAAATAACTTTTTATTGTCTCTGACTAAAATCATGAATGCATGCATAACGCGTTGCACTTCCCGGGTCAGTGATATGACAGATAGCATATGCAGATCATAGGAGTACCTGAACAACAACACAGCTGTGGAAAAAACTGACAACAGAGAATCCCGTTTATTTTGTGCCT
>NW_018146408.1:0-222 GCF_001952655.1 Monopterus albus | reverse complement strand
AAACAAACCAGAAGTTGATCTCACCAGGAGCTTTGGCACTGCTGATTTAAAATCCCACTGTCGATGTCACTGAACTGTTGACTGTAAGTAACCAGAGCTCATACAATCCAAAACCAACTGCAGAATGTTAAAGTGGTGAGTGAGTGTGTCCTCTGCACATGAATTTAATTACTCACATTTAATCCTTCTGCCAGCTCTAATCCACTGGAATGGCCCTTTTTA
>NW_018146407.1:0-222 GCF_001952655.1 Monopterus albus | reverse complement strand
CCTGCAGTTGTTCATTTATTTTTTGAAGACAATAATCTTAGCCAGGGCTGCAACTACGACTTACTTTTATAGATTTTTCTGCTTAATGACATACCAAGGTAATGTCATGAAGTGAGTTGTATCTGACCAGGTAAAACAAGAACATGTTTGAGATGTTTTTCTTAAAAATGACTTATTGATTAGTCAGGTATCAAACTTTTTTTTCTTTTTTTTTATTGAAAC
>NW_018146406.1:0-222 GCF_001952655.1 Monopterus albus | reverse complement strand
AGTCTCTTCAGAAGTGTATCATAGATGGATGGAAATAAAATGTCTTGGACGGCCAACTGAGAAACCCCCTGATGACAAAAGCTCCCATCATGCCTCAGGTCGCACTCTGTGCCGCCTCCACATCACTCAGTTTGGACAGATTCCTTCTGGGTTGGGTAAGGAATCTGGAGATGGAAACGGGGATTTCCAGTCCTGATAGGCTCAGGCTGGTTCGCACAGAGA
>NW_018146405.1:0-222 GCF_001952655.1 Monopterus albus | reverse complement strand
TGAGTACTCAAGACTAAGAAGTGGAGGGAAAGGGAGGGGATGATCACACCCAGCAGCAAAATATTGACCATTGACCATATTTTTGATTAATTTTTTTCCTATTTAGTGGTCATATTCTAAAGATGTCCCATCATTTATTGTGTACTCTGTAATTTGTTTTATTTAAGTTTTATTTGATCATTGATTTATTTCAGCAGATGTAAATTTCTAATCTGGGGTTCA
>NW_018146404.1:0-222 GCF_001952655.1 Monopterus albus | reverse complement strand
CTCAGAATTGGACAATAAAGACATTAGCTTAGCAAACGTATCAGTATGGATTTTTGTTATAAAGACACTGTACAAGCAGACCGAATTGCTAAAGAGGTAACAGGTCATTTTGGGAAAGTGGGGCACAGCTCCACCTCCTGGCAGCAGAAAAAAGTGTGGATTTTGTGGAATTGAGAAATTGATATAATTCTGTATTAATGCATGACATTAACATCTCAAGTC
>NW_018146403.1:0-222 GCF_001952655.1 Monopterus albus | reverse complement strand
CACTTTTTCACACCACTGTATATGATTCAGACCAGCTAGGGACAATATGACCAAGACAAGATGTGAGGATCTGATGGTCCAGTGTTTCAAAAGCAGCGGAAAGGTCAAGGAGTACTAATAACACAACGTCTCCAGCATCCCTAGCTAGCAGAATATTGTTAGCAATTTTTAACTATGGGCTGTGCCTTGTTTTAACTTTTTTCATCAATTCCATTATCTTTA
>NW_018146402.1:0-222 GCF_001952655.1 Monopterus albus | reverse complement strand
ATAACATTACATGCCATTATTGGCTTTATCAAACAACTTTTACAGTTTTCATTTTTTAAAACCATTTAGCTGGATATATAAAGGTTTATAGAACTTGTAGTCAAATGGCAGAAAATAAATAGGTTTGTGTTTTCTATACAATCAGAGTGCGATCACAGTGCTGAAATGTTTCATTTTTAATGTAGCTGACCACTGTCTCAGGCCTGGTGTGCTGCCTATATA
>NW_018146401.1:0-222 GCF_001952655.1 Monopterus albus | reverse complement strand
TTAGCCAAGTTAGCACAAAGACCGGAAACGGCTGATACACCAACCTACCAGCACCTCTAACACTCACTGGCCTTTTATATCTTGTTAGATTCATTGTATAAAAATGAGATGTATAAGATGACACATTAAGAGGAGTTCTGTGTTGGACTATTTCTTGGCCTGAATTTTTGCCTTGAGTCATTTAGTTGAAACGTTTTGAACCCATCACATGCATCTTTGCGT
>NW_018146400.1:0-222 GCF_001952655.1 Monopterus albus | reverse complement strand
GGCGCTAATGAGCCACTTCATTGTTTGTCAACCGAAAAAAAATGAAGAAGAAGGACTCACGTGACCAGCAATCTGCTCCATATACATGCTGAACATTCAATTTCCGCTTTGCTCAGGGAAAGGGACTAACGTGTCTGGAGGACATCTGGGGTGGGGAACTTAACAGAAACAGCCACAATACGACGTCTGGGGGCTGTTCAGCAGAAGATACCGTGTGTTTTT
>NW_018146399.1:0-222 GCF_001952655.1 Monopterus albus | reverse complement strand
TATTTTTAATTCCATGACTTTTGCTCACTGGGTGGAGGCTGGTTTGGGCAGTCACACTGTGGGGACTCGACTTCCTTTTGATGACAAACAGCAAGTTCACATGAATCATTACATTTTAGTGTGACAACCTGGTTCAAGGTTATGGTAAGATGTAAGGTTAGGTGACTAGCTGTTGTGGTTAGAGATAGGGTATGTAATAAGACTTTGTGACTGTGTGTGTGT
>NW_018146398.1:0-222 GCF_001952655.1 Monopterus albus | reverse complement strand
GATGTAAAGAATGCACAAGTTAAATATCTAGAAAGCCTGCTTTGCAAGTGGGATACAATCAAGATAACAAACATAACACAGTTCTTGCATTTACACAATGTGATTTAGTGAGAAATTGAATGTAAACATAACTTTATTTGTTTATAGTTAAACTCCACATGCCACTTTTAATGATCTTTGGTCCAGCACCATCACCATTTTAGTCATGCTGTCTGAAAGTAA
>NW_018146397.1:0-222 GCF_001952655.1 Monopterus albus | reverse complement strand
TGTGTCCAAACTATGTACTGGTACACAATTCTTTTAATGAATCTCCACAGGCAGTGGAAGGCTGAAGTGATGTTACTGATGCTGAGTTTACAATTCTCTCAGGACAGTCGTGTCATACTGAGCCTCATAATGAGCATCCATTTAGTTTTTATAAGCATAATAGGAAGATGGAAACAGTCCCTGAGAGGTTGTGAGTCAAACCAAAGTACGATCACACACACA
>NW_018146396.1:0-222 GCF_001952655.1 Monopterus albus | reverse complement strand
GGGGGCCAAATGTTTTTGTCTGGGAAATGAATTTGGCCCGAGGACCACTATTTACCTACCACTGCTATGCTCATAAGAGTTGGGTGACAACTTGAAGGAAATCTTGAATAAATAAGTGAAAATAAACTGATAATCTCCTGATTATTTTGGTGCTTTTTTGTTTCACTGAATGTTTAAAATTGGGGGGAAAAGGCCGTTTTGACTTTCCAGAGTCAAAGATAA
>NW_018146395.1:0-222 GCF_001952655.1 Monopterus albus | reverse complement strand
GTGGGATGCTGGCTAAACAACCTGGGAATCATATTCAGACTGATATGTACACTGCAAGCATTTCAGTCATAAAAGATTTTATAGTGCAAAAGTCATTGCCTAAGCTATGCTGTTACTGCAATACCTGTGCTTTGGCTTCAGGTTGTACAGACTATGATTGAATCTTTGGTTGAGATGCCTCTCTCCTATGCTGCAGGCTAATCCAAAAGGAAGGGTTTGGCG
>NW_018146394.1:0-222 GCF_001952655.1 Monopterus albus | reverse complement strand
CCTAGGTCCCGCTTCGCATTGGTGAGGATCTGCTGCTCTTATGTGAGTAAAGTGACAGTTGAATAAAACAGTTTATGAAATTGAAGGTGTAGTTTCCACAATTTTCTGACATATTAAGACCAAAAGATTTACTGACTAAATGTAAAAATAACCAGCAGGTTAATCAATAATGAAAGTAACCGTCAGCTGCAACCCCAATTCCTAAAAACTGATCATTAGTAG
>NW_018146393.1:0-222 GCF_001952655.1 Monopterus albus | reverse complement strand
AAAAAAAACCCCTTGGGAGGAAGTACACATGTGAAAACATTGCAGAGCATGTCATGAATTTGCTTTATAAAGTCAACAAAATATGACACAACCTGTAATTGTGGAGGTCAAAAGAAAACATTTGACCAAATCTCACCATTGATAACTCTGACATAATGAGTTTTCCTCTTAACAATATGTATAATTGTTCATATCACTATCACTGTTGACTCTCTTACAGCT
>NW_018146392.1:0-222 GCF_001952655.1 Monopterus albus | reverse complement strand
AAGAACAGCTCTCCCTTTTCTTTCCAAATGCATTCGTTATTTCCTGTGGATGATTTATTCAATTCTGTCAGCTATCAGATTCAGAAGACCCATTTCCATATCTGTGAAGGGTCCAAATGTATGATTAGGATTGAATAGTGAGACTTTGACTTTGGTCTGAGTTGAGGTAATCTTAAACTGTGCTTGATTTATGTGTGATGCTATGGTTTCATTTTTAAAAAA
>NW_018146391.1:0-222 GCF_001952655.1 Monopterus albus | reverse complement strand
CAGAAATACTGGAAGCAGAGTTTTTGAGAGAAGATCCAACTTACCCATTCTCCCCATTAGCAGACTAGTTACATACAAAGCAAACAGTGGAGATATCATTTTATTGAAACTGCTGCTGATAATTGAGAGAATCTTTGTATGTTCTCTACTCTTAAGTGATAAGACTGTGTTTCTGACTGGCCAATCAGAAATTACTCTCAATGATCACATGATCAGCGCCCC
>NW_018146390.1:0-222 GCF_001952655.1 Monopterus albus | reverse complement strand
CTCAGGTACTCAATTCAATTTTCAAAAAGTCGTCTCAGGACATGTTACAAATTCAGATCTAGACCTGACTGTTATTAATAATATAGAAAAAAAAGCCAGCAAATTCCCCTTGGGCAGCACTTGGCGACAAAAAACTCCCTCCAGAAGAAACCTCTGACAAACATTGTTTGACACCGTGGGAGTGAGAACAATGCTCCTGTAAGATTTGAGTCTTATAGGCTC
>NW_018146389.1:0-222 GCF_001952655.1 Monopterus albus | reverse complement strand
AACTCATTTAATGTGGCAGCTTTGCATAATCAGACATCAAACATAAAGCAATATGTATTCTTCTGTTTCAACTGGCAAACAAATGTATGTTTGGATGACAATGAATCCGAATTGTCCTTGTTGCCACCCACCCTCAGTCATGTGTTCAGTCATTTTCTCAAAATCACACTTCCACAATAAGCTCCTATCAGCTGACTTATTGATTCAACCTCAGATGTGTGC
>NW_018146388.1:0-222 GCF_001952655.1 Monopterus albus | reverse complement strand
TCAGATTGGAAAATTGTGTTCACTACAAACCTAGGTTTGGTTAAGTTTATCTTACAAGAAGGGAGACTGCTATCTTATCTTTGCCAAGAAACAATGTGCAAGGTGAGAATGTTGGCTTATTTACATGTGAGGTACCTAGAATCATATCGTACATGACACAGTCTATCATTTGAGTATCACATAGGTGGATATTTACAGTTTTTGCAGAAAAAGAATTCTTGT
>NW_018146387.1:0-222 GCF_001952655.1 Monopterus albus | reverse complement strand
TTAAACACCTGCTGAATGTGCTGTTGTTACACCGTCTATCCAGCAGAGGAAGACAAATGTTCACCATGATATAAGTTCTTTAATTTGACGCAGTAGTCCTGTTAGCTGAGTTTCTCTCACAGCAGTTCTCCTTGAGGCAATTATCCAGAAGGCCTGATTGGTCTTCTCTTTGGTACAGATTTATCATTTTAATAAAAGAATCCAGACCTCTTAGCATTTTTT
>NW_018146386.1:0-222 GCF_001952655.1 Monopterus albus | reverse complement strand
CGCTGGTCAAGAACAACTAATGTCCGATTGCACATTAACTCGCTGCTGATGGACACAAGCAGCTCTACTGGAAACCTGAAAAAATTACAAAATAACAGGGAATGCGATTTTTTCATAGACTGCACTTTGTGCCACATTACTAAACAATTAATTATTGTGAGATTGATCAACCATAGCTAATCCAGCTGGTGTGATAGGGTCAATCCGTCAGCTACCTTCCTC
>NW_018146385.1:0-222 GCF_001952655.1 Monopterus albus | reverse complement strand
GGGAAATGGCTCCACAGCTGTTTGGATAACTGGTTGTTAGTTTTCAGTCATTTTTAAGGAAAATGTTACAAGTCTCTGAGGAGTTTTGTGTCTTAGTTTTATATGATAATAAACTGAATCTCTTTGGATTTTGGACAAAACATGTTTCCAGATGTCACCCTGAACTTTGGGAAATTATGATGGACATTATTTTCCCCAATTTTGTGAATTTATAAAAAAAAA
>NW_018146384.1:0-222 GCF_001952655.1 Monopterus albus | reverse complement strand
GTAATGAATTAATCAGCTTTACACAACAAAGATGAAGTATTTTGTGAATACTCATACCCCATCACCTAGAGACTGACGTTAGCAGAGCACTCCAGCACTAACAAACTAGACCACCTGACCCACACACACTGCAACAATTTATAGTACAACACTTCAACCAACCAACTAAATAAAGCTGTGCACAAACAGCATTTTAGATACAGTAAACGGCTTTTCTCTGAA
>NW_018146383.1:0-222 GCF_001952655.1 Monopterus albus | reverse complement strand
GCCCTCAGGTGACAAGACCAGTCACTTACCCCTAGGTCAGCAAAGGGCCCATCGTACAAGGCCAGCTGTGCCATGCGACACCTGTCCCTGTTCGCCAGGGTCTGTGGTGTGCTGTAGCCACCCCGCAACGCATTCTCCTCCGCCAGCAGCCCCTCAAGCTCTGGGGTCGCCCCGCCTGTTACCAGAGTCCGGATCAAGGTGAGGATATTATCATTGAAGTAT
>NW_018146382.1:0-222 GCF_001952655.1 Monopterus albus | reverse complement strand
ACACTGGCATCCCAGGAATGTTCCACACCTGTGACAAATCTCCCTGAGTCGCTGGCTTACTTAACCTCCATTCAAACACTTAGTTTCTGCTGGTTAGTTTATGAACGCACATCAAGACCCACCACCTCTTGATCTACTACTGATCGGTTCCTTCAAACTGACAAGTAAGACTGCAACTTTTATAGCTGCACACTCTGCTGAGAACTTACCTGCTGTGTGGAA
>NW_018146381.1:0-222 GCF_001952655.1 Monopterus albus | reverse complement strand
TGTTTGCATGACTGGCTCTTGTATGAGGCCCATTGTCTAATAAAATAAGTTTAATAAATTATAAATACTTGTAATTAACTTTAAAATTTTATAAAATGTTTTGTAAAAATCTAGAATTATTCATTACTTGAGTATATTAAAATTATATGTAATCCATTAAAACCCACTGGGACCAATTCTTTCCATGAATATCA
Source organism: Monopterus albus (assembly GCF_001952655.1). Taxonomy (NCBI): domain Eukaryota; kingdom Metazoa; phylum Chordata; class Actinopteri; order Synbranchiformes; family Synbranchidae; genus Monopterus; species Monopterus albus. The sequence goes on along the minus strand of NW_018146381.1, from coordinate 28 downwards.
TCAAAGAACAAAAATATCTTCAATACCA
>NW_018146380.1:0-222 GCF_001952655.1 Monopterus albus | reverse complement strand
ACAAAACTCAACCAACCTAAGGGACAAGATAAATGTGATGTAATCTGTACTTAAAAACGTCTTATCTGAAAAGTACACACTCATTTTAGAAATTGAAGTGCTTCTTATCAATCTACTACAGCTACAGTATGTGGTCAATACAAGCAGGCCAGGGTTCAGTCTTCTCAGGTTTCACTGTGCTGTCTAACACAAGCTGATGTGAGTTGCATTTCCTTCAAAAGT
>NW_018146379.1:0-222 GCF_001952655.1 Monopterus albus | reverse complement strand
TGTAAAAGTGACACAAGAAGGGGTTTAAATAATTTTTCCTCATAAAATCTCAGTAGGCTATGTATTTTTATCTCAAAGCCTGTGAACACATTGCAATACCTTGTAAAAGTTTAACTAGTTAAAGCTACATTAAGTAATATTATTCAAATATTTTTTGTAGAAACAGCCCAAAAAGTATCTTAATGGGGAGAGTAGCTGTCAGTGGTTCCTGTGACCCCAGAC
>NW_018146378.1:0-222 GCF_001952655.1 Monopterus albus | reverse complement strand
GTATTCTACTGGTACAATGCACTGTATCTGCCAAAACTTGTTATTTTAAACACATTTTGCAATGATGCCAGTGTAGACTAGTTTTAAAATTAACTGAAGCTTGTAAAACAAAGTTAAGTTCCACTTGAATCTCACAGTGCCTGTACTTGCTTGGAGGATGACATGTGGGTTAAAGGGTCAGGAGTGGCCTCATTGTTGTAGGACATCATGGGGTGGTATGAG
>NW_018146377.1:0-222 GCF_001952655.1 Monopterus albus | reverse complement strand
AAACAGGTCTGGCATTAACAACAGGTAACAACAGTCAGGGTGGAGGGACCACATTGGCATAAGGCAGTGTGGAGCAGGTTCAGGGAGAATGATCAAGCCAGCAGCAGGTAGGGTGAAGCAGGGACTGAGAGAATAACCAGGTGAATGTCAGGCAGGAACTGGGCAGACAGTCAGCAGGCAGAAATCCAGTCTGGTATCAGCAACAGGTAACAAGGTCAGAAT
>NW_018146376.1:0-222 GCF_001952655.1 Monopterus albus | reverse complement strand
CTGCTTATTTCAGCAAGACAGTGCCAATCAGAACAAATTTTAAGTTCCAAAATTATTAAAAGCAGTTTATGCAACATTGGCATTTAGCTCATGTAAATTAATTGTCGCGAATTGAATCCAATCAAAATTGACTTGAATCTAGAGGTCAGGATCAATATCCAGTCATATGGTACAGTACAAAGTAACGTTAAAAATCATTCTTAGATTTGGTAGCTTCTGAAT
>NW_018146375.1:0-222 GCF_001952655.1 Monopterus albus | reverse complement strand
GAACTGTGGGGAAGTCATCGTGGACCCACCCGGAGGCCAGAGTAGACAAGGCTTTGAGGCAGTTGGCCCCTTTTGGAACACCTGATAGGGAACTGGAACAGGTGCAGCGTCAGCCAACCCAGGAACAGAGGAAGGTGTGGTGTTAACCCACTCAGAAACAGGACCAGAAAACATCAGCATCCACACTGCCCTTCGCAGGAACAGGAGCAAAGGTAGCATCAG
>NW_018146374.1:0-222 GCF_001952655.1 Monopterus albus | reverse complement strand
TATTTGCTCCTTCCCATTTTTTTTTTTGGTTGTTTCTTTTCCATTTTTGTATTGATTTGTTTTGCATATTACTTTTCCATTTCTTGTATTGAGAAACAAAATTATTAATAATAATAATATTACTGATGATAAATCTTCCATTTTTCTGTTATTTGTTCCTTTCCATTTTTATTGGGTGTTCCACATTCTAATTTTCCATTTTTATGAGGATTACTTTATTTG
>NW_018146373.1:0-222 GCF_001952655.1 Monopterus albus | reverse complement strand
CTGCCAAGATGGCAGACGAAGAAACTGACCTGGAACAAAATCAGGTAACTACTTCTATACTTCTACTACTACCACTGAAACTAATAATTTAATACTATCTAAATATTACCTTTGAAAGCTCATGTGCAGTTTTAGCCTTAGCCTAAATAGTTTGTGTACATCAAATTGCTGTAATATAAATTTCTTGTTATGTTAGTGTCAAGGATAGCCAAGAGTTGGACA
>NW_018146372.1:0-222 GCF_001952655.1 Monopterus albus | reverse complement strand
AAATCAGGACTGCCTATATTCAGGGGAGCTTGATTATCCCTATAGCCAAAAGCAAAAGAAGAAACCAACATGGTTTGGGATGGTCGGTACCCGCCACCCAGAGGGGTTTTGGGCATCTTCATATTAATAGCCTTGCTGATTGTTACTCCCATCTTCTGGTGGGAGAAGCACACTAGTGCTGCCCAGAGTAAAAGGAATTTGAACCAGCAGAAGGAGCTGGAT
>NW_018146371.1:0-222 GCF_001952655.1 Monopterus albus | reverse complement strand
CTCTTTGTCAGACCAGTACATCATACTGGGAGCTCAGAGGGACTCACTGAGTCCAGGAGCTGTGAAGTCTGGAGTTGGAACAGCGATCCTCCTGGAGCTGGCTCGAACTTTCTCTGCTATGGTGAAGAACGGTAAGACTCACCTGGAGACAGGTAAGCTCACTAAAATACATGCACTTAAGGGCACCACACACCAGCAGTGACCTGAGGCACTTCAGGATAT
>NW_018146370.1:0-222 GCF_001952655.1 Monopterus albus | reverse complement strand
ATCTCAGCAGGAGATTATATGAGATCTGACCCCTTTATTTTATAAGGCTGTATCATTGCTTCATATCAAACAAATGCAAACGAGAAGGTGATCGATTTTTTAGCTCACACCTGATCCTTTCAACTTTATTTCCTAAAATCTAATCATAATGTCCAGTATGTTTGGTGCTACAAATGGGTCTTTCATTTATGATGAAGCTCATTTTCTTCATCAAAGTAAACA
>NW_018146369.1:0-222 GCF_001952655.1 Monopterus albus | reverse complement strand
TATTATTTTGTCCTACTGTACTTTGATGGTCATGTATGTGCAGTGTTATGAATCCAGTATAAGGCCACAAACCTCAGCACAAGGAATAGAAGAGCTGAATTAACATCTACAAAAACTGTCTACAAGATGAACCAAACGATGCTTCACCAGTGTTGTGTTTGTATGTTGTGTGTTATTGTGGCTACTACAGTGTTACATAACCACCCAACCCACAGTTTGCTG
>NW_018146368.1:0-222 GCF_001952655.1 Monopterus albus | reverse complement strand
TGTGGAAGAAAAAAGTGAGAAACCACTTCTTCCTTTTTAAAACTTCAATTATTGTGTCTACAGCTAAAATGATGTTGGCATTTGATAACTGATTTGAAGTTAAAAGTTGAATTACTGCAAAAAATAAGCTTAGTTTTTTGAGAAACAGTGCAAATGCTTACGGTAACAAAATAACTCATAAATTTGATAACTTTTCTTTTGAAACCACTCAGAGCAGTTTGT
>NW_018146367.1:0-222 GCF_001952655.1 Monopterus albus | reverse complement strand
TGTTTCAGACTTTAACTTAGAGCCCACCTATGAAAACTGTCACATGTACAGCCTCTCGTACCCCCCACACTCCCTTTGCATCCTTTCTCTGGAATCTCACTCTCCCTGCTGTTTAAGTGCTCATTGACTTTTAGTTGTCCATTGTAGTTTTGTCTCACCCTCGATGCAGGTGTTAAAAGGCGACTTCACACCATACTTCAGTTTGAACACACCCCTTCATAA
>NW_018146366.1:0-222 GCF_001952655.1 Monopterus albus | reverse complement strand
TGGAGCTGACGTTGTTGCAATACTAGAAATGGTCAAAGAAACTGTGGCCTCAAGAACAGTGTTGTCAAAAATTTCATTTTATGTTGTGGTATTAAGAGTTCCCTTCTTCTGAAGTAAGAGGCCCAAACCGGAAAAAACTGCCCCAGAGAGCAGTGAAATTAAATCTTTTAGGTAATTACACAATTAAACAAATACTGTCCTGTTTATACGTTGCTGTAAAAA
>NW_018146365.1:0-222 GCF_001952655.1 Monopterus albus | reverse complement strand
CACAATCTGCTGAACTTCTGGACAGGTGTCCCACAGAATAGCCCCTCAAAGACTGCAGCTTACACCTGCCATCTTAAGCAATAACTCCAAATAATTTACGGTTTGACATCAATGTCTCCATGCCACAGTAAAACATGACCTCTCTCTACACTAGGGGGAATAGAGTCCAACAGAACACTGTGACATGGATCCTCAGGGGAACAGTGGAGCTCTTCAGACAAT
>NW_018146364.1:0-222 GCF_001952655.1 Monopterus albus | reverse complement strand
TAGGCACTGTGCCAGACTTTGATAGATGCAGTTCAGACTTTAACATCAGTTGCTGAAGTAGTCATTTATCCAAACCAGACAAACCTGGATCTCCACCAGACATAAAGATGGGATGCTCTCCTCAACAAGGGCACCTTTAGAAATTATTAGTAGGGGCCATTGTGCTTCAAACCGCTCACCACTGAATCAGCATTTGTTGTATACTGTCATCCATATGTGCAT
>NW_018146363.1:0-222 GCF_001952655.1 Monopterus albus | reverse complement strand
CTTATTGTAGCACCACTAGCTTGATTGCTGCATAGACGCAGCAAGCGTAAGGTACAGAGGTTCACCATCAACTTGTAAAAATGTTGATATTACCAAGCAGTGTTAAAGAGTGAATAGCATTATGCCAACTCATCATGAACCACGGAGGTTTTGAGAGGACCGCTCCTGGGTGAACAGTTTTATTAAGCACCGTTCTCCTTCATACATCCATAAAACACACAC
>NW_018146362.1:0-222 GCF_001952655.1 Monopterus albus | reverse complement strand
GGTATGGATTTGAAGGCAAATTACAAGCAGAAAATGTGCAGGATTGGTATGTGACATTGAAAAACATGCTGCAAAGGAAAGAAAGAAGAGAACAAAACTAACAAAATCATGGATTTGAGGAAGCAAAGAGTTAAGAGGTAGAAAATGGGAAAAGCAGGAAGGAAAATATATTCCTTAGGGACAAATAAGAAAAGAGATTTTTACACAAGACCCAGACCCGAA
>NW_018146361.1:0-222 GCF_001952655.1 Monopterus albus | reverse complement strand
AAAAAAAAAAGAAAGAAAGAAAAACATATTTAGAAAAAGACTGTTTCAGATGTTTATGATTATCATGGTGGATGCAGAGTGGTTATTTCTTGTTTAAGTTTCAACAACAAGCCAAATCATTGGAGACAGTTGCAGCACTGATGCAATGCCAAACTCCTTTAGGTCAGTAATACAGTAGGGTGTTTCATTGTTGAGATGATGTTTTCATGTTAGTATGTGGTT
>NW_018146360.1:0-222 GCF_001952655.1 Monopterus albus | reverse complement strand
ATTCCAGAAAATAAGGTCAAGTTTCAGGCATTCTATTGTTGGGGTGCTACAGTGTTTAACCTCTACCTTGTTTGACTTATTTTTGATCTAGACATTCAACCTTGCACTCTGTTCTGGCCTATCTGCACAAGGACCCCAGTGACATCTGCTAAGAACTGAAACCTACAGTAAGAATAAGACATGTTAACTTTCTCTTTGTCCACACAGACACCAGAAGAGGTG
>NW_018146359.1:0-222 GCF_001952655.1 Monopterus albus | reverse complement strand
TAAATCATTTGTTCTGTTGTTTCATCCCTAATGGTCACTTCTCCTTTAAAACAACCTTTAACATCCAACCTGTACTTCCCTGGTCCATACAACACCTTTCGTGTTGACTGGAGTGTCCCATGCTTTCCCTTGAAGTATAGACTGTTTGGGATGGCTGTGACCTCTGCTCCAGTATCTAGTTTGAACTCAACTCTCTCTCCATCTAACTGCAACTGTTCGATC
>NW_018146358.1:0-222 GCF_001952655.1 Monopterus albus | reverse complement strand
AAAGACTTCAGATTATTTCATCAAAAAGGTGGACTCCAACAATCTGGGATGGAGACTAAAGACCAAAGATGAAAATATGTGTGCAGATGATGACAATAAGCATGGCTGTTACTCAGTCGCACAGTTAAACAGCGACTGCAATTTGGACGACATTGTACAGGGCTACCCAGAGACAACGGACGCAATTGAATATGCAGACAGGATGGAATTTTTACATTTCCT
>NW_018146357.1:0-222 GCF_001952655.1 Monopterus albus | reverse complement strand
TGTGTGTGTGCATTGCATATACAGTTTGTGGTATTCATACTTCAGCATATACATTTAAATTGTGTTTTGTTTTGGGGTGCAGGTGGAAGTGGATGATACCTCAGTGTCAAACATCCACCAAATCAAGCTTTTGTTATGACAGAAGGAGCTCTAAGGCCCCTTTTCCATCGCCTGGTCCCGGCTCAATTCGACTCGACTTGACTCACCTTATTTGTGTTTCCA
>NW_018146356.1:0-222 GCF_001952655.1 Monopterus albus | reverse complement strand
GTGTGATGGTGTGGTATAAATGTGAGATCGATCATTTTGGGTTTTTGTCTCACAAAAACTGAACTCAATGTTATTGAATTTAAAACAGCTAAACTGTGCTAAATAAAAATACTTATATTTTAATATTTAAGATACTTCTGAGTTCTCATAAATTCGGTCACATACAAAGACTCAAAGATTAATACAAAGATGGATGAAAATCTTAGCATACACATTTTTTTT
>NW_018146355.1:0-222 GCF_001952655.1 Monopterus albus | reverse complement strand
TTTTTTTGTGATCCTCGTTCCCATTGGTTCATAAGTCTTGTTACATGTTTCCTGTTTCACTGTATTTGTTCCCTCATGGTGCTGTTTAGTTTTGTCTTTAGATGTCATTGTGTTGCCTTTTGTCAGGTTCAGCCCTTGAGTTCATCTATTTGTCCCTTTGTTTTGTGTTACTTATATTAAACCTTGCTTGTTATGGAACATCAGTTTGTGTCTGCATTTGGG
>NW_018146354.1:0-222 GCF_001952655.1 Monopterus albus | reverse complement strand
AACAAGTGTCCCCCTGTCTGGCCTAAGTTTCCCACCATCCACCTGTTCCGTGCTTTGTAATGCAAAATGTAAGAAGCAGGGAGGTTGGTTTGTGTTAACCAAGTGTGGAACACCAATGTTTCTGTAAGTACCACTGACTCTCCCTTATAGTCTTTAGGTTACCTGCCTACTGTAGCCTAGGCATCTGACACACAATAAGAAGGTTTAACCATCACATCTGAC
>NW_018146353.1:0-222 GCF_001952655.1 Monopterus albus | reverse complement strand
CAGCACTTTGTTTTAGAAATTCTGATGCCTCCAGAAATTCTGCTTTTTGGGACAAAAGTACAAGTCAGTGCTGAGTGTATGTCTGTGTTTACAGAAGTTTAGGAGACTGAAGCACATAAACACAACACAAGACGTAAAACAAGACATTGGTTTTAAATGGTGCAAACGGCACAAGTACAATTACCTGTCCATTCTTCTTTTCCCACAAGATAATCACAAATA
>NW_018146352.1:0-222 GCF_001952655.1 Monopterus albus | reverse complement strand
CCTTACCAACAGTGTGACAATGAATAAACCCATTGTGTTTTGATCCTGTGCTGTATATATCCTGTTATGATTGTCCCACATCCATCTACACTAAAAGTGAGCAGTGTTGAGCACATTAATCATCCACAGAGTTTAAGGAAACCTACTTTTAGCAGAAAGTGTGTGGCCCTGAAAAGAGCCTTTGGGTTGAAACTCCAGCAGTAGAGTGGTTTACTTGGAGCT
>NW_018146351.1:0-222 GCF_001952655.1 Monopterus albus | reverse complement strand
AACTCTGCTTTGATTGGCTCAAGTGTAACTTTAAATTCTTGTGGAGATACCGTGGTCATATAAAACATGACAGCATCACTGCCTCTGATTTTCTGACAGATTGTCATGAAAGGATTGAAAGCTGTGATGGAGCAGATCATTTCCATCTTTACAATGCATTTCAAATAAAAGACTGTGTGCAGTGTATTTCTAGTAGTCCTCATCACGTCCAGCTTGGAGTGC
>NW_018146350.1:0-222 GCF_001952655.1 Monopterus albus | reverse complement strand
GACAGGTGCAGAAGCATGAAATGAACAGGAGGATCAGTGTAATCAGGGTGAAATGAATATGGTGTATTTTTAATGCCACCGTCCCTTTGCTACTGAGTCAGTGAGACCATTTAGTTGTTTATCTAGATCACATGTTTTGCCATGGCCAGTTGGAGTGTGATGAGGATGGCTGCGATTTCAGCATAATGGGAGAACTGAGGTCCCAGTTGGAATTTCATGGGC
>NW_018146349.1:0-222 GCF_001952655.1 Monopterus albus | reverse complement strand
TTGATCGATGATAAGTAATAATAGCATACTGTTAAGAGGCCAGAGAGGAATAACAAAGGCCACAACTTTATGCTTTACACATGATTTTGTGTTATGTGTGTCTCCAACAAACAATTAGAGAACATGTAAAAAGTATATATACATTTCTTTTTTCATTTTCAAGTGCTGGGCCAAAGTATTTATTCCAGTTGAATATTAATACTCCACACTGAGTTATGGAAC
>NW_018146348.1:0-222 GCF_001952655.1 Monopterus albus | reverse complement strand
TGCAACTGTCATGGTCAGTTTACCTAGTTTGAACAGCCAGTCTCCTTTGCTGACGATGCAGCTGATGCCTCCAGGATATACATTCCTCATAAACTCCCAGAGCAGAGGACTGAAGGGAGGCTGGGTTGCTACCAGCTGCTCCACACTAGAGATGCAAATACAGATGGGCTTCTCTGCTGGTCTGTCCTGGAGCAGGTCATAGATAACAGGGTGGTGAGGTTC
>NW_018146347.1:0-222 GCF_001952655.1 Monopterus albus | reverse complement strand
CCTGGTGACTGGGAAGGCCACAGCACCTGATTCACATCAGGTTCATCCTCATCAGACCAGTCAGTGATCCCTCGTGTCCTGTGGATGTGGGCACTGTCATGCTGGAGGACACCACTCAGTTATTATGTAGCAGGTTGTATTTCCTCTATTTTAGGTTTATTTGATAGAACAAAAAATACTCAAAAACATAAAATATGTGAGCCTGTTATCTCGTTGCTGTCA
>NW_018146346.1:0-222 GCF_001952655.1 Monopterus albus | reverse complement strand
GATTGGTGTTGAGCCTGATCATGCCCTTAACATTCTCAGAAAGTCTGGGTTACAGTGTGAGAAGACAAACCTAAGAGAAGGCCTGAGTGTGTTTGTGTGTACCGCATACAAAAATGATCTTGTGAAAGAAATCCAAGACTTTGTGGTAGAGGGAGGAGGCCTGCTGGTTGGGGGCCACGCCTGGTACTGGGCACAGACACACATGGGTCAAAATCCATTGAC
>NW_018146345.1:0-223 GCF_001952655.1 Monopterus albus | reverse complement strand
TGATGGCCAAACTGTTGGCCATTATGGACAACGCTCTGAGTGCCCTGAGCAGCACCTTCAGCGACATGCTGCTCCACCTGCAGTGTGTGAATGAGTGCTAGTGCAGGTCCTTTGTCCCTGCTGCCATCAGACTACACAACCTATCACTGCTCCCAGCAAACTTAAACAACTCTGGAACTACAGAGTGATTTTGACTAATTCCACAGCTTAAAGACACTGGACA
>NW_018146344.1:0-223 GCF_001952655.1 Monopterus albus | reverse complement strand
TCATCATCACTAGTTTGCACTCACCAGGTTTGGCAGAGGCCTGTCCTGCCTCTACCACAGCAGTGGGCTGGTGGGCATCTTTGTAATAAATCAGCAGTTCAACATCTCTGTCAAACTTGTGTCCTGCAGCCAATTTCACCTGTAGTTCACAAAGCACACTCATCAATATAAATAAAGCTGAGTTATGGAGAACAACCATACACAGCAGACACATTAGCAGTCT
>NW_018146343.1:0-223 GCF_001952655.1 Monopterus albus | reverse complement strand
TAGAAGAATTTCAAGAAGTTCGTTGTTTTATGTGTAGGCCATATATGACATAAAGGTTAAAAGTCATTTAAAAGACCTGTTAGCTCGTCCAGATTTAACACTGGCTATATAATGTGTTAAACTAGCATACCCTGAGGAAAGGACTATTTTGTTTGTTGCTTGTTATACAAACTGCTATGTTTTGTGATTAGAAAACACTTGATAAAAATGTACTCACTCATCA
>NW_018146342.1:0-223 GCF_001952655.1 Monopterus albus | reverse complement strand
ATTCCTGACTCTCATTTTGCATGTATCTTGGCACTTACATAAAACCATGTGTATTATTTAAAAACTATTTAGGAAATCTACAAATGTAATGAAAATCATCATCACTGTCTATTTCATTTTGAGAAACCACACAGACCATTAGTAGGCACATCCGTACTGCAGTAAGACATCCAACTTTAAAGGGAATTTTCAGCAATTATTTGAAACTTGTTAATTTTTTGTT
>NW_018146341.1:0-223 GCF_001952655.1 Monopterus albus | reverse complement strand
TGCAAATGAATGACTTTTGTGGCAAAGAAAGCATGTTGCTTTCTCCAGTGTCTGATCTTTATGACAAAGTCTACTATTATGTTCTGTTCGTATCAGCTTCTGCAGTGATCACGTCCTCCTATATTGGTGTGATGGTAGCAGCCAGGGCAGCCTCCACGGACAAAGCTTCAGCTCGAAAGGCTCGTAACACGCTGCTGCTGCACCTGGTGCAGCTCAGCCTCAG
>NW_018146340.1:0-223 GCF_001952655.1 Monopterus albus | reverse complement strand
GAGTTATGAGATTTAGTCACAAGCCCTCTTTAATCCTTTTCACTGGTTAAATGTTTGTAAAACCTAGAGACAGATGTAAAGAGTGATCAACAGTAGTGATTCATGGAAAAAAAGACAAAATATGGACATAGGAGGTTTCTGCCCAACAGCAATGATATAGTATAAATCTATCTGTCCAAAGACAGAGTTTAAAGAGAAATTGATTTTCAAGTGTCTTATCACA
>NW_018146339.1:0-223 GCF_001952655.1 Monopterus albus | reverse complement strand
TCAGAAATCATTAAAATACCAGCACAGAGAATGACAGTCCACATTTTTAAAATATGAAAACTGAAAAACACAAGGTCATTTTCTTTTGTTAAAACAGAAAAATATCTGGCCAGGTTTGCCTTGTTTTTAGATTAAATGAAATAATGGAACAAATGGATTATATGCAAATCATGTACACAATTTAAAAGATTAAAATGTTTAAGAAGGAAGTGCATTCAACACA
>NW_018146338.1:0-223 GCF_001952655.1 Monopterus albus | reverse complement strand
TGGCATTTTTAACCTCATAACTGGTGTGATGGCTAGTGTAAGGATAACAAAACGCTAGGTATGGATCTGTTTCCATTAACATTTTATTGCAGCCACCAGGATGCTTTCATCATTTTAGTTTTGCTGTGTTAACACGTTTAGACAAGGTGATGATAGGGAAAGGTTCAGAGGATTATATAGGTCATCTGTGAGTAAGACTCAGCACAGCAGCTAACGTGTACCT
>NW_018146337.1:0-223 GCF_001952655.1 Monopterus albus | reverse complement strand
TTTTTACTTTGGAATCTCACTCTTGCTTCGAAACATGCACACGCTGCGTGCATGTGTCCGAGGGCAGTGTGAATATTCAGAGCAGTGTTTCTATGTGGCGCTGCAGGGTCTGCCGGGGTTGGACAAGGCTGGGTCAGGAACCAACACCCCCAGAGGGATCCTGGCCTCTCACAGCCCCATGAGCCCCGAGAGCTTCAAGGTCATGCACCGGCACAGGTCAGCC
>NW_018146336.1:0-223 GCF_001952655.1 Monopterus albus | reverse complement strand
ACAGAGTTCCCACTGTTTTTGTTTATTTCCCCTCTAGAACAATGGTTCAACAATGCTTGACCTAGGGGTCAGGACCACATAAAGGGGTTCCTGGATAAGTTTGATAACTCTAGCTAAGTTACAACTCAGACCTTAGCAGAAACAGTTTCTGTGCAACTTGTAATGAGGGGCAGGGGACGTACTGAGCAGGAGAGGGTCATACCTCTTTCAGTCTCCCTGAGGT
>NW_018146335.1:0-223 GCF_001952655.1 Monopterus albus | reverse complement strand
TATATATATAATTGATCACCAGGTAGCAACAGAATCTAATCAGAATAGCCAATCACTTTTTATGATAGAGCTGTTTTTCATGTATCTTCAAAAAGCATGTCTGATTATGGTATTAAGATTGGTCACTTAATGACCTCCGAGATAATCCTGTGTCAGGCAGTGCTTGCAGCCAGAGGAGGACTTAGTGCCCACTTTATGCGATATGTGGCTTTCACATTCAATT
>NW_018146334.1:0-223 GCF_001952655.1 Monopterus albus | reverse complement strand
GAAAATAATCAATAGTTGCACGTGGAAGCAGACTAGTTCAGCCGAGCTGCACCTCAACCAGCTGCAACAGTTAAATCCTGCTTTTACATCAGTGTGTGTGAGTGACAGGCTGATAATATAATGTACTGTATAGTACAACATTTTTTGCATTGAGTAGCCTAATAATGCTTTTAATACCTTAAGTACATTTTTGTTCATACTTTTACTTAACATTATTAATGCA
>NW_018146333.1:0-223 GCF_001952655.1 Monopterus albus | reverse complement strand
ATTTATGGTTCTGTGTTGAATCTATGCTGTAGGTACAATGTGGGTAATGTATAACCTCATACCCTACGACGTAGCCTGACATGCACCTCTGCAGAAATGTAATTATCTGTGCTGCAGCAATTTCAGTAAAAGTAACCACTGTTCAACATGACCCGTTCAGTTTCAGTTGTCACTGTTAGTAAGTGCTGAAGAAATGCAACACAGTGGCACAGAAACACCACTG
>NW_018146332.1:0-223 GCF_001952655.1 Monopterus albus | reverse complement strand
CACCCAGACATTACATCACTTTTATCCAATGCACTTTACAATTTGCCTCTTGTTCACCCATACACACATCAACTGGCATAGCCACTCGGAGCAATTTGCTTGTTATCAAGACCCTTGAACAGTTCACTAAAACCAAAAATAAATTCCACAGAACTAGTGGTACCCAACTCAGTTCTTCTTGTACAGTATGTGGCTCTGAGATACAGTGGGGCAAATAAGTATT
>NW_018146331.1:0-223 GCF_001952655.1 Monopterus albus | reverse complement strand
CACCAGGAGTGAGGGATGTCCAGAGTATTATCAGCGACTACTTTGGAGACCAGGACCCCAGAGTCTGCACTGCAGCCCTGAAAGCCATGGTAGGACACTGGCACCACCTGCACTCAGCAGAAACCACCATTACACTCATGTATTTAGGAACTATACACAGTGTAGTTATAACCAATGGTGAGAAAACTCTATCCACTCTTATTTCAGTGAGGATTCTTTTTTT
>NW_018146330.1:0-223 GCF_001952655.1 Monopterus albus | reverse complement strand
TAGTATCAGGTACTTCCTGGCAGCACCATATTTTGGACAGGATCTTACAACATAACATGTTCTAAATCCTTATCTTGTTCACAAAATTCTCATCCTCTTGCATTATATTCTCACATTTTAAGCAACGTGTTCTTTAATCCTGTTTGCCCAAACCATTGTCTATTTTCTCCCTTTTCTTGCTTCTCCTTGTCTCCTCATCACACCAACTTATCAATTTTTTTTT
>NW_018146329.1:0-223 GCF_001952655.1 Monopterus albus | reverse complement strand
AAAGTCAGGGAACAACATAATGGACTCCATAATGAACCTTATGCTCAACGTCTTGATCTTGGATGGGTCATTGTGGGAGAAGTGTGTCTTGGGAGAAGGCACAAATTGACCAACATCAGCGTCTACAGAACTAATTTTCTACAAAACGGACGAGCTTTTCTCTTCAGTCTATGTAAAAACAGTGTTCATGTTAAAAAGAGGCCCAGCAGTTCAGTCTCAAACA
>NW_018146328.1:0-223 GCF_001952655.1 Monopterus albus | reverse complement strand
GAATGGTTAGAACAACTTCATTAATGACTTTCAGAATAAGAGCACGGTGAGACAGTTACAGTGCAGGTGTGAATCTGTGATGGAAATGACTGGGTTATGTGATTTTGTTCTTTTTATGCAATATACTCCTGTCACAGGGTGACACCCTAGTGTTAGGTGAAGGGTCAGTGGAAAATACTTATACTATCGATGTATTTGTATTTTAGCTCTGTTTTCTTTGCTC
>NW_018146327.1:0-223 GCF_001952655.1 Monopterus albus | reverse complement strand
GTAACTGGTTGTTATGTAAACAAGCAGCTGTTATCGTACTGTCTTATCAACTTAACAGGTGATGAAGTGCCAGTGTTACAGTATGTTCAGTGTTTCCTCTGCCCCTAACTGGCCAAAAAAATCAGTTACTGCAGGTTTAATGATCCCCTACAAACAGGCTAAAAGAATTATTCGCTTGGAATTTGTGTCTGATATAATTCTCATTAGAAGTTCTTTAAAAACT
>NW_018146326.1:0-223 GCF_001952655.1 Monopterus albus | reverse complement strand
AAGAATGTCACAGACCAACACAGTGTTCTTCAGCATGTTTTACTAGCTCTCTTAGGACTGCAAAAACAGTTTCCCAGGACACGTGAGAACCCTGTATTGGACAAGGACCGATCACTTCTGGTCAGTGATGTGAAGATGACTGCTCACCCTGGGTCCAGGTATTCCCAGAATCCCTTTCTCTCCCTTGACTCCTGGGAAAGCATCCAAACCCTGAAACACACAC
>NW_018146325.1:0-223 GCF_001952655.1 Monopterus albus | reverse complement strand
AGTAAGCAACACAAGTGTGAGCAAAACACAATGTGCAAAATCAGTAATATTCATCTTTTTTCAGCATTTCTCTCTTCTCAGGGTAAAAATTCATGCAGCAATAATAAAAAGAAAGCTGATAGAAATGAGTGGCGGTCCTGGATACGTAAATGAACATAAATACATAAATAAGTCTTTCCATTCTTTATTGTTCAAGTGTTTATAATTTTAATTATGTAAAAAA
>NW_018146324.1:0-223 GCF_001952655.1 Monopterus albus | reverse complement strand
GAGATAAAATTAGTTAACTAACGCTAGAGATTAAATCTGCCGGTTAACATTTAACTTACTAGCATCGAAATGTATGGCGAGCTAACGACAAATTGGCATCACAGCTAACGCTAGTAAAACTACATTTGGCATCCATCCAAATTTAGCTTACCGAACAACGGTGTACACTTCTCCGTCCTTCCTTTGACAATTTATCCGCTTATTGTTCACTCCACTCGTATTA
>NW_018146323.1:0-223 GCF_001952655.1 Monopterus albus | reverse complement strand
TTATGGAAAATATCTTAAATTCAACAACCACTAACATTAACAGAGTACTAATAACTGGACAAGCTTCCATACTTCCCACAATGCAGCTCACTAGTCTCCTCACTCTCCCTGCCTGGTAAATGCTCACACCTTTAAAACTTCACACTAAGTTTTTATAGTGCAGACTGTGATGAACACAACTCTTCTGGAGCCACAGAAGACTGAGCAGCTGGTTTCACAAACC
>NW_018146322.1:0-223 GCF_001952655.1 Monopterus albus | reverse complement strand
TTCAGCCTTGCATTACCATCCTAAGTCTCAAAAAGCACAATTACCAACTAGCATAGCAATACTGTTCAGAGGACACTTACTCTTCTTAGGGTTATACAAGTTTGCTGGCAGCACTTCAATGAATAATGTTTTATTTCAGTATGATCATCTAGCACAGACTCACACATGTAGATACACATTTGGTAAACAACTTATTGTATCACTCTAGGGTAATGTTTGGACA
>NW_018146321.1:0-223 GCF_001952655.1 Monopterus albus | reverse complement strand
GTTATCACAGGTGACTGCTATGTGTCCATCTTTGCCACATTGAAAACAGTACCAAGGTTTTGGTTTTTGGTTGATTGCTGCAGGCGTGAGATCAGGAGTAGGTCGGTTTTGTGGGTCTGTATTATTCGATTTCTGTTTTTGCTTTTCCTTGTCCTTCTTCTTTGCAGGTTTGTTTATACCAGTTTTTCCTTGTTTGGGGATGGAGAGAGCTGCAATCTGAGCT
>NW_018146320.1:0-223 GCF_001952655.1 Monopterus albus | reverse complement strand
TATGTTTCCTGTAAGCCTTTGCATAAAAATACACTTGTGAATGTGTGGGCTGATTATCTGACTCTATGCCACTTGGAAATCTCTCAGGATAGTAGATATGAAGCAGCTCAATTGAATCCTGGCAGGTAATCTAAGGAAACAGATGGATTTTAGTTATATTTGGCAGCAGATTAGCCACTTCCCCGTTGCTCAGAGAAATCTGCTGTTGCCAACTCCTGTCTGA
>NW_018146319.1:0-223 GCF_001952655.1 Monopterus albus | reverse complement strand
TTTTTTTTGTCTAGTCAGACTTCAGCCCAATAATAAGAAGCATGATGCTCTTGCCAATGCAGCACAGAAATGCTGTCTATTCACACCAATCTACCAAGGTTAGATGGTTATATTTCCCTAATCAGCCACAGATGCAAATTAGAGCTGTAGTAAATTCAAAATGCTTCAACATAAACATGATCAAAACACGGCAAAATTGGTTCACTTTTTATAAACTGGTCGG
>NW_018146318.1:0-223 GCF_001952655.1 Monopterus albus | reverse complement strand
TCCTCTGACCTCTGGCATCAACAAGGCGTTTTCACCCAGAGAACTGCTGCACACTGGTGTTTAGGTCATTCTCTGCAAACCCTAGAGAAAATCCCAGTAGATCAGCACTTACTGAGATACTCGGACCAACAACCACGCCATGTTCAAAGTCACTTAAATCACATTTCTTCCCCGTTCTGATGCTCGGTTTGAACACATCGTCTTGACCATGTTTAAATGCACC
>NW_018146317.1:0-223 GCF_001952655.1 Monopterus albus | reverse complement strand
TTCTGAAATGTGGTTGCACTTTTTGTGACCACTGATACCTGGTATTCATGCATTTCAAAATGTATTTTTATGTGAAAAAGCTACATGCAATATGCAGGATTTAGTGAATGTAAGAATTTTATTGTTAGACTACAGCTTCCATATAGTTGTTTAATGAAGGTATATGATCCTATTTTTCTACTTTGTTTTGTTGTAAGTTGCTGGTACTGTTTTCTTTAAAGAG
>NW_018146316.1:0-223 GCF_001952655.1 Monopterus albus | reverse complement strand
TATTCATTTTTGCCCTCTGGTTTGATTCAGTGCTTGTGCATTTTCTTATGTGGGATTTGGCTGGATGGTTTGTTGTTATGTTTCTCTGTTGGTACAAGGGTTAGAACACAGGTTCCCAACCTTTTTGGCTTTTATATCCAAGTAGTTTTGTCTTGTTACCAGTGGCGCCCGCAGCCATAATCCTGTACGTGCTGTGCATACATTTTTTTAATGATTTTGCCAA
>NW_018146315.1:0-223 GCF_001952655.1 Monopterus albus | reverse complement strand
TTTTTTTTTTCCCCCTGTCCTGTCAGCTGATGTAGTCAACAATGCTGCAGGTTATGGTTTCAAGGGGATGGATGAAAATGGAAAGCCATCTTGGGACTTCCTCTGCAGCGTCAACATCTTGGGGGTTGAGGTAGCCTCAGTGTTTAACATCATTTAGGAAAATAATTATTTCATTCATGTTGGTCAGAGTCTGTAATTGATAGAAACTTTATTGCAGACTCAA
>NW_018146314.1:0-223 GCF_001952655.1 Monopterus albus | reverse complement strand
GAATACAAAATGCGTAGTGCTTTGAGTCTGACAGGTGTGTAAATAAGCTTTTCCATTTTCTGACACATTTGCTATATTACCTTTATGAGGTGATAACTGATAATTATATCACCACAACATAACAACACATAACATTTGGGAGGGTGGTGCAATATTCTAAAAATAATGGATGCCTTGTTTGGAATATTGCAAACTACAACTTTATAAAATATTTACAATCATA
>NW_018146313.1:0-223 GCF_001952655.1 Monopterus albus | reverse complement strand
ATGTATATGCATTTGTATGTATATGTAGAATCTATACTACATATACATACAAAAAAAAACAAACTTTTCTGGGCTTCTGGCACCAAGGACCTGGATAAATGCGCCAGGTGGGCAACTTTAGTTGCACAGAACAGGCACCATGTTTCAGTCCAGTATCGAGCTTTATGTATCTACCCAAGCTATTTTCTAATCTCAGATAGCCAAACCTCTGCTTCGTCCGGCT
>NW_018146312.1:0-223 GCF_001952655.1 Monopterus albus | reverse complement strand
GTAAACTTAGACTTTCTTCTATGCTCCATTTCAGTCCATACTTACGCAACACAGGCAAGTCCTTGTAAGCAGGCATACTTTTAAACACTGCTGCACATGCTCATTTACTGTGCTCATTAGTGCTGCTAAATACCACAGTAGGGTGCAATGGCTCAACCTCAAGTTGCTGCCTACACTGTAACAATATAACACATGTAAATCAAAACATTATTATTCTATTTAA
>NW_018146311.1:0-223 GCF_001952655.1 Monopterus albus | reverse complement strand
TGACCCCAGTAGATCCCATGACATCCCTCCCACTGTTTGGGAGCTTAAAGTAGCCAAACTTGACAGGACTAGCTGATATCGGGGGTTGTCAGCTGATATATTTCACCTGGGCCTTCTCAGTCTGGCCCATGTGCTGACTCACTCGCTCCCTTCCCTTATGACTGATATCACCTTCTTTTGTTTTGTGTTGCTGTTAGTCTTACAGTTTTTCTGAATTGCTAAA
>NW_018146310.1:0-223 GCF_001952655.1 Monopterus albus | reverse complement strand
TTACCCTTTAAGTCAACAAGACGCCGTCTCCCTAACAATCGAGACCAAGCAGTCAAGCGTTTTACAGCACTGTGCCGTATGCTCAGTAAAAGACCAGACATGAGCAAACATTTCTTCACCTTCATGAAAAAGATCTTCGAATTAGGCCATGCAGAACCAGCCCCACCTCTCAACAAAGAACAAGAACGTTGGTATCTACCAATCTTTGGTGTTTATCATCCTC
>NW_018146309.1:0-223 GCF_001952655.1 Monopterus albus | reverse complement strand
AGTTCCAATTTTTTCTCTCCCAGTATTAATTCAGATTCCTCAGTTCAGCTATTTGCCAATATTGAATTTCAATCCGGTGCCACTGCTTATAGCTCACTGTACAGGATTCTTTTTGATGTAAAGTCCTACGAGGCCAGTGATTACCCTGTAAAACTAAATCAGTGGCCCACAGTCACTGAATGGATATAACTGATAGAGGAAACACAGAATATTATAATGGTGT
>NW_018146308.1:0-223 GCF_001952655.1 Monopterus albus | reverse complement strand
CAAAGAAATAGGACGAAAATTAGAAACAAGGGAGGGGTCGAGATTCGATAATGATAAAACACTTCACCTTACATTATAACAAATCTAAACTTACTCTTAGCTGCATGCAGACAAGTCTATTACATTATCACATAACTCCAGAAACAAAAATATTAAAGAGAAGTCTAAGTATCTCTTCAGGAAATGTTGAATACTGTATCTGGCAGTGAAATGCAGACCTTTT
>NW_018146307.1:0-223 GCF_001952655.1 Monopterus albus | reverse complement strand
AGATGAGGAGGAGGCAGATGAAGGTGGAGGTGATTTGGGAACCCGAGAGTTGAGAGGTGGAGACCACTCCTGAAATGGCAAAGGATCTTTGGAGGGGTCTGGTCCAGGAGTGTCATAGGAGACGCAGAAGAAGAGCAGGGAGACCCACCAGATACTAGACACTGCAGTCCCTGGCCAGACCAGGATCAGGAGAATCTTAGATTAGAATCAACTTTATTGTCAT
>NW_018146306.1:0-223 GCF_001952655.1 Monopterus albus | reverse complement strand
TGGATGAGAAAAATGTCAATCCAGGCGCAATGCTTCTCTTCCCTTTAAAGTTTAAACGCTAAATATGAGTGAACATAAGCTCAGCTTCTTTTGTGACTGAATAAGAAACCAGTAAACTTTGGCCCCTTGTGATGCCACTCAAACATTCAGGCGTGTCAGATAAGTTGTTCAACATCTTTTAAGGGCTAAGGCTGATAAATGACCACAAGCTGCTCTCTCTCTC
>NW_018146305.1:0-223 GCF_001952655.1 Monopterus albus | reverse complement strand
GTTTGTTTCTTTTGCTGGGCAGGTGTGGTACAGTTACATTTATACATACTGCATTTGGGCTCATTTTTACCCACGTAATTTGACACTATCTTCTGTGTTTCCACGGTAGAAGCCTTTACTGCGAATCAATAGACCTTTGCTGCATTATTTTCTCTGACTACTGATATGGTATAAAATGTATTCTCATAAATACTTAGTCATTTAAGAACAAAAAAGAAATGCT
>NW_018146304.1:0-223 GCF_001952655.1 Monopterus albus | reverse complement strand
AATATCTGTCAACAGAAATACAACTTAAGTTCAAAATAGAAGCTGTGCTCAGTGTAACATCAAAGCTGCCTCGTACTTTACAAAATAAATCCTCATAATACCAACATTGAGTTACAGTGAAGGCCATGTTGCAAGGAAAGACTAAAATCCCAACAAGCACATCAGCCACAGCCAGAGAGAGAATAAGGTAGTTAGTAGGGATGTGGAGCTGTTTGAAGTAAAT